>NC_084564.2:24620000-24667500 GCF_033978685.3 Nerophis lumbriciformis
GAAAACCTCAAGCTTGGTCGCGCGCCATTTGCGTTCCAACTTTCTACATGATAATTTATGGGCTCTGGTTTCCTCTGTAAACCATGGGGTGCGCCTTTTAGGGGCCCTTTTTTGTTTTAGCGGTGCTATACTATCAATGGTTTTGCGCAGGGCATTGTCAAAGTTGTTAGTGAGGTTATCAATAGAGCCGACATAATTTGGGAATGGTGCCATTACCGAAGGCAGTAGGTCAGCAAGAGTCATCGTTGTGGCGGCATTAATGTTGCGGCTGCTATAGCAGTTATTATTATTATTAGTTTGTTGACAATGAGTCAGAACTTCGAATTTTATAAGGTAATGATCGGACATTACTTTAGTATACGGGAGTACCATAACTTTGGAGGTGGTGACACCCCTGACCAGCACTAGATCTATCGTATTGCCGTTGCGATGCGTAGGTTCATTTATTATTTGTGTAAGACCACAGCTATCAATTATAGTCTGGAGCGCCACGCACTGAGGGTCCGATGGGGTATTCATATGGATATTAAAGTCCCCCATTATGATTATATTGTCTGCGTGCGTCACTAGATCAGCAACGAACTCTGAGAATTCATTAATAAAGTCCGAGTAGGGCCCTGGGGGGCGGTAGATAACAGCCATATCGAGAGGCAGCGGTGCGACAGACCTCATAGTAAGCACCTCAAACGATTTGTATTTATTATTTAGGTTAGGGGTAAGGTTAAAGTTTTCATTGTATATTAGTGCGACCCCCCCACCCCTTTTAAGGGGACGGGCAATATGCGCATTCGTATAGTTAGGAGGAGATGCCTCATTTAGCGCAAAAAATTCGTCTGGTTTGAGCCAGGTTTCGCTAAGACCAATGACGTTAAGATTGTTGTCTCTAATGACCTCATTAACTAATAACGTTTTGGGAGACAATGATCTTATGTTTAAAAAGCCCATATTATAAGTATTGGGCTGTTTTGACGAGTTTTTGTTTAAATTATCCGTAGTAGAAATATTAATAATGTTGCGTTTATTATACGTAGTGCACTTTAAATAGTTTCGACCATATCTAGGAATTGATACGACGGGAATTTTCAGATTGTTTGCTTGATGCTGCGATCGACTGAACGCATCATGATTTGCCACCTCAGTAGAATGCATATCTACCCCGGACACATTCACAACAGAAAACACATTATGTGAGTTGTGTGTTATTCTAAGAAAATTGCTATGCGTACAGGAATTATCCAGCCTGGCGCTGGCTAGTTCTAGCTTAACTGACTCCTCACCCGGACTAGCAGGCTCTGTAATTGCCTGTGACCGGGCTTGCTCTAGTGTAGTTAGTCAAATGTGACTTAAACAGTAGTCTATATTCTTAGACAGGATGATGGCGCCTTCCTGGTTAGGGTGAAGGCCGTCCCTCATCAGCAAGCCTGGTTTGCCCCAGAAAGAGGGCCAATTATCAATAAACGTTAGTCCCTGTTGTCTACAGAAGCTAGCCAGCCACTTGTTAAGCGAGACTAATCTGCTATATCTCTCATCATTGCCTCTCGCAGGCAGGGGGCCAGAGACAATTACTCGATGCCTGGACATCTTTCTAGCGAGATCACAAGTCCTGGCTATGTTTCTCTTTGTAATCTCTGACTGTCTCATTCTAGTGTCATTGGAGCCAACGTGTACAACTATATTCGCATAACTAGTGGTGCGATTAGCCTGTCGTACGTGTTTACTAGGCCTGTTGCGAGTTAGCTCCCTAAGATTAGCCTCTATGTCAGGTGCTCGGGCCCCCGGGATGCACTTAATTGTGGCTGGTTTGCTAAGCTTTATGTTTCGGGTGATGGAGTCCCCTATGACTAAGGTGTGGTGCCCGGTAGACTGGGGTGTAGGACTAGCTAAAGAGCTAAATCTATTATGCGTCTCAACCGGTACACCGTAGCTTGTAGGCCGCTTAGGACTGCTACAGGCTGGGCTAGTTAGCTCGCTACAGCTAACGCTAGCAGATGTGTCCGCAACATCTAAAGTTACGAGATTACTCTGCTCTAACTGGCGGACACGGCCCTCTAGCAGAGCCAGCCTCTCCGTGAGTAAGGTGCAAGACGCGCAGGAAGCCATACTCACGGTGTTTTTCTGTCACCGAGTGAAGTTCCTGCTGTCTTCCGAGAAGTCCTGGTCACGGTGTGCAGGAGTAGACTCCTTCTGACCGGCGCCCGGCGACGCCTTTCTCCGCGCTAGCTTCGTTAGCTTAGCAGCTAGCTGCTAGCTAGCTGCGGGAGGGGTGGAGAGACAGAGATTGGGTGATTTGCAAGTTAAATAGTACTACTAAATATGTTGAGAAAGTAATAAAGAAAGCTGCAGAACAATTTAAAAGCACACAAATAGAACGATACTTAGCTTTTTCGAAACAGCGAGCAGTCGGCGAGCAGTCACGCACGGTGAACCGGAACCGGAAGTCAATCGCAGGGCCAACACAGATTATGAAACGCGAACAGTGTCAGTGCAGTGTCGATACAGCGAGTGAGTGTGCCGTACACTCACTGAAGCATTTTTTTTTATCCCATCATTAGTTAAAGTGTTAATAACATTTCCTGTAATTTAACCCTGAAACTGATCATTTCAATTTCTACCATTACTAAAATACAAGTCCATGGTTTGGGCACACTGCTAATGATTTTTTTTGTCAGAATCATTCGACTCTCGCCAGATCCTTGTAGTTCGCTGAGCTCCACACAAGGATCTGGGCTCGAGGCATACTTGCCAACCCTCCCGATTTTCACGGGAGACTCCCGAATTTCAGTGCCCCTCCCGAAAATCTCCCGGGGCAACCATTCTCCCGATTTCCACCTGGACAACAATATTGGGGGCGTGCCTTAAAGGCACTGCCTTTAGCGTCCTCTCTCACCTGAAACCTTCACCCCTTAACAGCCGCATGCTGTCCAGGCGTCCGCTCTTCCTTCCTATAAACAGCGTGTCAGCACAGTCACATAATAATGTAGCGTTGGACAGGTTTAACAGTAGTCTTTACTCGAAGATGTCAAGAAATGCTGACACGTTGTATTATCTTTTAACTTGTTTAATGATAACGTTCATTTCAAGCACACACACACACACACACACACACACACACACACACACACACACACACACACACACACACACACACACACACACACACACACACACACACACACACACACACACACACACACACACACACAAGTGAATGCAATTCATACTTGGTCAACAGCCATACATGTCACACTGACGGTGGCCGTATAAACAACTTTAACACTGTTACAAATATGCGCCACACTGTCAACCCACACCAAACAAGAATGACAAACACATTCCGGGAGAACATCCGCACCGTTACAACACAACATAAACACAACAGAACAAATACCCAGAATCCCTTGCAGCACTAACTCTTCCGGGATGCTACAATAACATCTACGGCTTTTGGAGCTCAGTGCACAACTGCACACACAACAAGAAAGAGACGGAGCAGAAGAACGAAGAAGAGACATGGCGACGACGAGTAAGAAGAAGAAATACGCTTGCAAGTTTCAAAATGATTGGAAAAAATAATTTCATTTCATCCAGGACAGCTCGAAGGGGAAGGGGTATGCTGCCTGTACCTGCATATTGCATTGTAACTAGTTCCACATCAGTTTCTATCCTGTTCTTACCTTATCTCATCGTTCTCATCTCATACTGTATGTGTGTTGATGTGTGCGTACACATGAAAAACATAACAAATACATGAACATAACAACGAACAGAGTTGTACTTTTTAGATGTCAGGACCCTATGCAATATGTACACATATTCTTAATATAGTATACATTTTAACTGACCCTTATTTGACTAGGTTTGTCTTTTTGTAGGTGGCTAAAATACACGGTGCTGCTGACCGCCGTCTAACGTTACGTTACTGTGTGTGATACATTGACTAATGTAACGTTATGTGTAGGTACCTTATGCAACCCTGCTTAAAAGAAATCACTTGACAAAAAGTATGAATAAGGTAGCAAACTGCAGTGGACGCTACAGATTGCAGTGTTTGCAATGACGTAACCATAGACATCTTATAAATAGACGCAGCATTGGCTGCTGTGACGCGAGCAATTTGGCCGCCATCTTGAAGTGGTGATGAGGAGCCGGCGAACAGCCTAAACTGACAGTTGACAGGTAGAAAACAAAGATGGTGTTCAGCGTTTTCCTGCTCAAATGAGCGGACTGTTGAAAATAGGAATCGGGGGATTACTCTTCACAAGTAAGATTTAACATTAACGTACTATTGGTTGTATTTTGTGAAAAGAATATAATTACAGAGTTGAGAAGGAGCAAAGATCTTCAATATTTGTATGTGAAAATCACAAAGAAATCTTCTGGGGGAGGATGACCCAACTACAGGGGTTTGGTTTACAAACTTTCAGCCCCACCTAAAACTAAATTCACCAGCCGCCACTGATTATGATGTGTTCTCATTTTAGGCAAAGTATAAGACAATACTTTCTTAACAGTATAATTGTAACTAGGAATAAGTCTTCAAGTAACAATATTCAAATACTAACATTGTTGGGTAAGACAAAATTTGGTTTTATTCTGAATCCAGTGAAACAAATTGGTGGTTTTAGCTGATATAAAGACTTTCAGGTGTTTATATATGTTTATGTTGAAGTATTTGGCAGACGCTTTTATCCAAAGCGACATACATAAAAAATACATAACACAATCACTGTAAACATGATCATTTAAGGAAAGAATGTAATACAAAATATCAATACAAAGTGTCAAGACAGAATAAACTCTCTGCTGCTGCAGCAACAGAGATACAGTCTATAGGTCCCTAAGATATATAGATATCTAATGTATTCATACATTGTTTATGTAGGATATACGCATGTATATATAACCTAATCATATTGTTTCTTGAATTTAAAAATAGCTGACCATTTTTTTCCCCCTTCTCTGGGATTATATTCCCAGTTTTGATCTCGGACGTCTGGTCATTTATAGCATATACGAATATTCTATTACTGTTAAGCAAACTATAATTAATAAAACACGCCAAAACATGTGTCCTTTATCATAGCTACACGTATGACAAAAAAACGTGTGAAAATAAGTGGTATTCTGTGAGGTAAGATTAATTAAATGCGCTGACAGTTCATTGCTCCTGCCAAATGAATTGCACTGAGTGGAGCGGATCACCACTCCAAGATGGCGGCCCCGCGTCTCGTCAGCGGCAGTAGGCAGTAGCACTCGATGCTGCGTCTACTTATAAGATGTCTATGGTTATAACGTTAGCAGTGAGTTTACAGCCTCACTGATTTAACTACACAACAAATAAAAGTTATGTTACTTAGCCAATAAACGTTAGCTTACATTCAAAACTTACCCTTCTTTGTGCAACTTCAAATGTCGAACGGAGTTGGAAGTTGTTGCAATTTGTTTTTTGTTGACCAAGTCGTATTTTTAATTAATTTTTAACACTGTGATTACCAATGTCAACTAAGATTTATCTGAGAGCCAGATGCAGTCATCAAAAGAGCCACATCTGGCTCGAGAGCCATAGGTTCCCTACCCCTGCTATAGAACATGACAGGTTTTAAATGAAGATTAATACTGCCACAACTTCAAAATATATAGCTGTTTTTTTTTTTACATGAAAACAAATTTAATATATTGTATGACTAGATGAACTGTATATAGTCTAATATTTACGTACTATTAGCCATGATAGGTTTTGAAACGGCTGATACAGCTGTTTCTGACAATATAAGAACAAATATTATGAATAACTAATAACACATATTGGTTTTTAAATATACATAAGACATTTGTTTAGCCTTTTAAAGAAAATATGCATCCTTACCAATCATATGATGTCATATTGACCCCATCCTAGCCACGCCCCCACCACCACTTATATAGTGGCAATGTAGGGGAAACACTGAATCACTTTGTGGTCAAAGATAACCGTTTTCCTTTTCCACTTTCTCATGCACTCTAAACCATTAGTAAAAGGTAAAAAAAATGTAATGTAAACAAGAAATTGTTACCATCCATCCATCCATCCATTTTCTACCGCTTGTCCCGTTCAGGGTCGCGGGGGGTGTTGGAGCCTATCTCAGATGCATTCGGCCGGAAGGCGGGGTACACCCTGGACAAGTCGCCGTTACATTTGACTTAAATTTCGGAAACAACAGCCTTTCTCCAATTATTGTCAATATTCTATTTGTGGTTTAGGGAATAAAGATTTTACCTTTTTTGTGGGGGTAGTTTATTTTACTCTTTCGACATTTTACCTTTCCCTTGCCCACAAAAAACAAAAACAAAAGGGTGAGCAAGACGGACACACTTGTGTTTACAAATCTGAAGGCATCATAACGAGTCAAGAATATCATTTCCTCACAGACAACACAAACACCACCAGGAAAGCAGGAAGTGCACGGCAGTCAAAGGGCTGACATGAAAGGGCCTGACAGCACCAAGCAGGTTGTTTGCTGTGATCATCATACGGCCTGACAGGCCGAGTTGGGCCATACAGGGCCTGAGAAAAGGCAAGCAGCTCCAGTAAGTATCACTGAGGACTGGAGAGACATGATGAAAAAAAGCACACATGTGACAAACATGTGACTCATCTCAATCAGTGGTGCCATCACTGGTTTCCTGGTGATAAGGATGCAGATAAGGTCAGAAGGAGGAAGAGAGGACTGGTGAGACGTTAATATGGATGTTAATTTAATGCACAATCAGAGCTCCCCTGAAGGACTTACCCCCTTTATGACAGGAGGGCTATGCAGCTTTTAAGGGGCAGGCTCCAAAAATGCTAGTCAAAAATCCTCTGAATGTTAACTTGTCAAGACAGGAGCGCTCTACTCTTTTGAAGACCTACTGCTACTACTACTAAAATTCTAGTCAATAAACCTCTACATCACAGGAGCACTCTGCTGTTTTTCTAAGGGGCTGGCTGCAAGATTGCTAGTCAAAGATTTTCTTTATGACAGGAGCGCTTTGCTATTTTATAGGACCACCTGCCAAAATGGTTATCAAAGATCCTCTAGGTGTCATGACCACAAAGTTCTGGTGCTTTTAAGAACCTACTGCAAAAACGCTAGTAAAAGATGTTCATTATGACAGAAGCGCTTTGCGTTTTTGAGGAACAAATGCACATATGTAGTGCCAGGTCAATCCATGTCAAGACATATTGATTAGGGATCGGCCGATATTTGACATATATCGGCATTGGCCTTTTCTTGTCAGTATCTACTTTTTAAAAATTATTGATAATTACGAGTAATATTTAAACTATTATAACCATTACTGCATTTTTAAATGTAACAATCTTCAGACCCTTCATCCAACCCCTTTTCAAGCCTTGCATAAATGTCTAAATAAATGTAAAAAAAAATGTGTGTTGTTGTATTGTGCAGATTTGAAATAAATACTTCAAACTCAAAAAAACTCAAAACAAGCGTCTGCCTTTTTTTAATCTCATCCAGCCATCCATTTTCTACCGCTTGTCCCTTTCGGGGTTGCGGGGGGTGCTGGAGCCTATCTCAGCTGCATTCGGGCGGAAGGCGGTGTACACCCTGGACAAGTCGCCACCTCATCACAGGGCCAACACAGATAGACAGACAACTTTCACACTCACATTCACACACTAGGGACAACACGAACCATTATTTTGCAGATCTGACAGACCTATTTAAAACTGGTCAGTTTGGCTCAGATGCAGTCGTGCTTTTTGTCTCCAGCATTGGCCTGCCCAATGGGCCGTCTGATTTGTTACGCAAACTGTGCACAAGTAAGAGGCAGAGCCAATCAAACTTACTGCACAGAAAGTGTATGGATGAGTCGAAGCGACTTAAAATCAGAAAACTGTTACATAATTGTAATAAACATCCCAGTCCTCTACATGTCACAACTACTAGTTAGCGTTACTATAAGTAGAATACCGTAAAAAAACAACAACTTCACACCAGTAACTTACGACTTATCTGTGAATCAGTTGACACAAAGCTGCTCAAGTTATTTATATGGAAACAGTCTGATAGGGTAGAAGCATATTTGTGTGAATGGGAGATTTAAGAACTCAAACTAAACTTAGTCTAGTTTTTATAAATGGTTGGTTTGTACAGGCGAGTAAGGTAAAGTTGTGTACCAGACAAGTTTCGGCTAACCTTACTAGCCTATATAAACCAACCATTTATAAATACACATTAGTAGGCTAAATGAACCTCTTCAACATATTAGTCTAGTTTTTACTGCACACGACACACAAGAGGATAAAAATAGCCACAAGATTTGAATCCCTGAAATATTTTGTATATGCTGCTGCAGTATATACGTGTTTGTAGGCTGCATAATAATAAAAAATGTGGATTGTTACGATCATTCATTGATAAAGATGTTAAAAATGTAACCTGTTTGTACCTAAATATTGCTTTTGATGATGTGTAAATTACTTTTTGTAATATTAATATTGCTAAATGATCTCCCTGCTAACTGTCAATGTCAACACTTGTGAATTTGGAATCACTGCATCAATCACAGTTGGTTACAAATTATTTCAGAAATAGAAAAAGCTCTCTGTAATTTTGTATTTATTCAAATTTTAATTCACCTCTATTAGAGATGCTACTGTGCCAAATAACTCCCTGCACTTTTTGTTGTTTTTTATTTACATGTTTAATTAAATAAACATAATTTATGCTTTTAAACAAAAATAAGTGTTGGAGTTTGTAAAAGTATTAATTCAAATGTTGACGCTAATATGTCACATTTACTGGAAATAAATATCGGCTCCAAATGTTGGATGTCGGCCTCCTTCAATACTAATAATCGGTATCGGCCCAGAAAAAAACACATCGGTCGATCACTAATATTGTGTTGACTGCAAAAATGTTTGTCAAAGATCCTCTATATATCAAGAGTGCCCTCTTCTTTTTGAAGAACTACTGCCAAAGTTCCATCCATTTTCTACCGCTTGTCCCTTACGGGGTCGCGAGCTGCATTCGGGCGGAAGGCGGTGTACACCCTGCACAAGTCGCCACCTCATCGCAGGGCCAACACAGATAGACAGCCAACATTCACACTCACATTCACACACTAGGGACCATTTAGTGTTGCCAATCAACCTATCCCCCGGTGCATGTTTTTGGAGGTGGGAGGAAGCATGAGTACCCGGAGGGAACCCACGCAGTCACGAGGAGAACATGCGAACTCCACACAGAAAGATCCCGAGCCCAGGATCGAACCCAGGACCTTCGTATTGTGAGGCACACGTACTAACCACTGTTCTACCGTTATTGTTGAAAATCCACTATACTGTATCACAGGAGCGCTTTGCTGTTTTTTAAAGGGTCAGTTGCAAAAATGCTACTCAAACATCTTTTACATGTCATGACAAGAGCATTTTGATATTTTTTAAGGACCAACTGCAAAAACACAAGTCAAATATGTTCTTTATGACAGGAGCATTTACCGTTTTTGTGGCTCTCCTGCAAAAATGCCTACCAAAGAGAGTTGACTTCAAAGGCAAGTCAAAGTCCTGCCATGACGACACACTTGCCTCAGATCAGCCCTAATGTATTTGGAACTAATGCACACTTCAACAAGGTCAGAATTGGGACGAGTGCTCCTTGAAAGGCCACACAACGAATGGCTATCGCTTTAAAAACGGGTGCCATGTTACAAACCCACTTGTTTGTGTCTAAAAGGTGAGGACGCCCAATCTGCATGTCGTCGCCACGTTAGGCTAATATGAACCACATAGGCTTTGCTCCAGCGCTTTAACGGGGCAGGCGGTGAGTAGCAGACACTTTCACCAAGCATGTGAGAGTGTACCGCGGCATCTGTGAGCATGCATGGCGGGGATAGGGAAGAGCTGCGATTGAATTTGGGGAGGAGGGAGAAAAAAAATGGAGACAAGGAATGACGACAGACAGAGCGTCCCCCCTCTCCAAACACACACACACACACGCACACGCACACACAGTGCCAGGGTGAGATCTCTTTCAAGATGGCTGCCAGTGGAACCGCCTACTTGCTCTCGCTCCTTAGTGGTTGACACACAAACACACTTTCTGATTTGGAACCTCAAGGACAAAGCGTAAGATGAAATGTGTGAGAAATACAAATCAGAAATGAGCACTTATTTAAGACTGAATATAAATGCAGCTGACATATCGGGGAAAGAAGGACAGTACAGTGTGTAGTATTGCAGTACTTTTCACAAGTTCCAACGCAGGTGACTCCAATTCAAAGTTGGAATAATGTTTAAGAAATGTTATATAAAAAAAAAATAAAAAAATAAAAACTAGTACCATTACTAGGGCCTACCATGTTTTCCTTGGCCGAAACTTTAAGGACACCAGCACAATCTAACAAAAATCAATCACTAGTGTCACACTAACAAAGGGTAAACATGCAGAGAAACATGTTGTGCAAGAAAGTTATTCTCACCGATAGGACTGCCGATATTATCGGCCAATAATTGCTTTAAAATGTGATATCGGAAATTATCGGTATCGGTTTCCATAAGTAAAATGTATGACTTTTTAAAACGCAGCTGTACGGAGTGGTACATGGATGTAGGGAGAAGTACAGAGCGCCATTAAACCTTAAAGGCACTGCCTTTGCGTGCCGGCCCAATCTCATAATATCTACGGCTTTTCTCACACACACACACACACACACACACAAGTGACTGCCATGCATACTTGGTCAACAGCCATACAGGTCACACTGAGGGTGGCCGTATAAACAACTTTAACACTGTTACAAATATGCGCCACACTGTGAACCCACACCAAACAAGAATGACAAACACATTTCGGGAGAACATCCGCACCGTAACACAACAGAACAAATACCCAGAATCCCTTGCAGCACTAACTCTTCCGGGACGCTACAATATACACCCCCTGCTACCCTCTACCCCCTCCCCCCAACCCCGCCCACCTCAACCTCCTAATGCTCTCTCAGGGAGAGCATGTCCCAAATTCCAAGCTGCTGTTTTGAGGCATGTTAAAAAAAAAAATGCACTTTGTGACTTCAATAATAAATATGGCAGTGCCATGTTGGCATTTTTTTTCATAACTCGAGTTGATTTATTTTGGAAAACCTTGTTACATTGTTTAATGCATCCAGCGGGGCATCACAACAAAATTAGGCATAATAATGTGTTAATTCCACGACTGTATATATCAGTATCGGTTGATATCAGAATCGGTAATTAAGAGTTGGACAATATCGGAATATCGGCAAAAAAGCCATTATCGGACAGCTCTACTTACCAAGCAAGCAAGTGTTTTTGTCAGACACAATAAATTTGCATGCAGAGACCACTAAATCTTCTGCAAACGTTCCTGGAAGGACTGATGCATCTCGCCTCATTACGCACACATGTTTGGCTTTACATTGCATTTTCAAAGCATCATGGCTGTCATCACTTCATTACGTACCGCCCTCATCCCACCGGAAGCCGCCACGTTAAAATCCTTTGAGGAACACCAAAATTGTCACGTAGAATTCTTAACAGTAAACAGGCCTATGACAAAATGTGTTATTTTCATTCATAATGAAACCCTGAAATTAGGAAATGCATGGCAATATTGTGTAATGACTGTACACTTAAAAATTACAGTTACAATGGTAGTCAATGGGGGACTAGACTGAAAAAAACCCCACTGCTATTAAGTTTGTAATCTAACACAGCAAAAAATGTGAGCAAGAATTTATCAAAATAATTTTATTACGTGAGCAAGAATGCATCAAAAATAATTTTATTACTAATCTTATGTATATTTAGGCCTGATTTCTACACCATTACCTCAGCCATTTAGCATTTACTAAATGGAGGATGGCCTTTGTTGCAAACTTTTTTTGTCCATTAGATACCTTATTGAGCTAAAATGATTGTGTCGTTCACATAGGAAAGCATTTGAAATGAAAATATTCAAATTAAACATGGAAAACACACTCGTAGAGAAATTGTTCCATTCAGAGTAGAGATCGACCAATATGTTTTTTTCTAGGCAGATACCGATAATTAGTAATTAAGGAGGCCGATACCCGATATTTGGAGCCAATATTAATTTGCAGTAAAAGTTATTCAAACATGAATAGTGTATGTCAGTAAACAGCTGGACAAGGCTTTAGTTGTTTTTTTAACATTATTTTTTAGGAAACGTCAGACCAGTTGCAACTTAGGCCCAACCCCAATACACCCTCTCACTCACTACCACTAGCCCTCACTCACTACCACTACACCATCGAAATGAAGTAAAAAGGGGTAGGGCTTTGTAATCTTCCCTAGGAAATGGGACACCACTTGCTACGTCACTGCATAGTTTACGTTCGGGCACGTAAGCGACTCCATAGCTACATTTGCACATACGTCCCACCTAGAGTAGTACCATCACCAATATTTTGGTACCAAAATGTACGAAACCCAAAAGCAGTGAAGTTGGCACGTTGTGTAAATCATAAATAAAAACAAGAATACAATGATTTGCAAATCCTTTTCAACCTATATTCAATTGAATGCACTGCAAAGACAAGATACTTAACATTCAAACTGGTAAACTGTTATTTTCTGCAAATAATAGCTCATTTGGAATTTGATGCCTGCAACATGTTTAAAAAAAAGCTGGCACAAGTGGCAAAAAAGACTGATAAAGTTGAGGAATGCTCATCCAACTACTATTTTGGAACATCCCACAAGTGAACAGGCTAATTGGGAACAGGTGGGTGCCATGATTGGGTAAAAAAGCAGCTTCCACAAAATGTTCTGTCATTCACAAACAAGGATGGGGCGAGGGTCACCACTTTGTCAACAAATGCGTGAGCAAACTGTCAAACAGTTTAAGAACAACATTTCTCAACGAGCTATAGCAAGGAATTTAGGGATCTAACCATCTATGATCCGTAATATCATCAAAAGGTTCAGAGAATCTGGAGAAATCACTGCACGTGAGCGGCAATGCCCGTGACCTTCGATCCCTCAGGCTGTACTGCATCAAAAAGTGATATCAGTGTGTAAACGATATCACCACATGGGCTCAGGAACACTTCCGAAAACCACTGTCAGTAACTACAGTTTGTTGTTCCATCTGTAAGTGCAAGTTAAAACTCTACTATGCAAAGCCGAAACCATTTATGAACAACACCTAGATACGCCGCCGGCTTTGCTGGGCCCAAGTTCATATAAGATGGACTGATGCAAAGTGGAAAAGTGTTCTGTGGTCTGATGAGTCCACATTTCAAATTGTTTTTGGAAACTGTGGACGTTGTGTCCTCCGGACCAAAAAGGAAAAAAAAACATCCGGACTGTTATAGGCGTTCAAAGTTCAAAAGCCAGCATCTGTGATGGTATGGGGGTGTATTAGTGCCCAAGGCATGGGTAACTTACACATCTGTGTAGGCACCATTAATACTGAAAGGTACATACAGGTTTTGGAGCAACATATGTTGCCATCCAAGCAACGTCTTTTTCATGGACGCCCCTGCTTATTTCAGCAAGACAATGCCAAGCAACATTCTGCACGTGTTACAACAGTGTGGCTTCGTAGTAAGAGTGCGGGTACTAGACAGCCCTGCCTGTAGTCCAGACCTGTCTCCCATTGAAAATGTGTGGCGCATTATTTAGATTTCTTAGACTTGGACTTCTTTTTTATTGTCATTCAAATTTTAACTTTACAGTACAGATAAGAACAAAATTTTGTTGCATTAGCTCATGGTAGTGCAGGATAAAGAAGCAATAAGGTGCATATATAAATAAATAAATAGGTTACTGTACAGATAAATATATTGCACTTTTTCATATGCATCCATGTTTATGGATGTATGTTATATTGTCTTTTTTATTCCAGCGAGTTAATCCATTTTGGAGGGAGTTGAGGGGATAATTTAATTATGATGCGTTCAAGAGTCTTACGGCCTGAGGTAGGGAGCTGTTACAGAACCTGAAGGTTCTGCTTCGGAGGCTGCGGAACCTCTTTCTAGAGTCCAGCAATGAAAACAGTCCTTGGTGGGGGTGGGAGGAGTCTTTGCAGATTTTCTTAGCCCTGGTCAGGCAGCGGCTTTTTGCGATCTCCTGGATAGGAGGAAGAGGAGTCCTGATGATCTTTTCCGCCGTCCTTACCACTCCCAGGAGAGACTTCCAGTCTGAGGCATTGCAGGCTCCAGTCCAGACAGAGATGCAGTTGGTCAGCAGGCTCTCTATAGTGCCTCTGTAGAATGTGGTGAGAATGGGGGGAGGGAGCTGTGCTCTTTTCATCCGACGCAAAAAGTGCATGCGCTGCTGAGCTCTTTTTACAAGAGTAGGGTGTGTAGGGACCAGGTTATACTGTCAGTTATCTGCACCCCCAGGAACTTGGTGCTGCTTACCATCTCCACCACTGTGCCGTTGATGAAGAGTGGAGCGTGGCTGGACTGGTGCTTCCTGAAGTCAACGATGATCTCCTTGGTCTTGTCGACGTTCAAGACCAGGTTGTTGTTTTAGCACCAGTCAACCAGATGTTTCACCTCTTCCCTGTAGTCCATGTCGTTGTTGTCTCGGATGAGGCCCACTACTGTCGTGTCGTCCGCATACTTCACAATGTGGTTAGTAGTGGACCTGGAGCAGCGGTCATGGGTCATCAACGTGAACAGCAGCGGACTCAGGACTCAGCCCTGGGGGGAGCCGGTGCTCAGGGAGATGGCACTGGAGGTGTTTTTGCCCACTCTCACAGACTGGGGTCTGTCTGTAAGGAAGTCAAGCAGCCAGTTGCATAGGGGGGTACTGAATCCAAGGAGGGCCAGTTTGCTCACCAAATGCTGCGGGATGATGGTGTTGAATGCTGAACTGAAGTCCAGAAACAACATCCGCACGTGTGTGTCCTTTCCTTCCAGATGTTCTAAGCTCAGGTGGAGTGCAGAGGAGATGGCGCCCTCTGTGGAGCGGTTAGGGCAATAAGCAAACTGGTATGGGTCAAATGTGGGGGGAAGTCTGGAGACAATGTATTCCTCATAGGAGGCGTGTGGGTCGGATCACAGCTGACTCTTCTCACCCTGGACACACACTATTCTCCCCTATCCCCTCAGGCAGGAGACTACGGTCCATCCAGACCCACACCTCTCGCCACCTGAACAGTTTTTTCCTCTCGGCCATCAGGCACATGAACAATAACTCCTAACAGTAGCTCCCTAGAATTCCTTCTAAGTCTATAACAACATCTGATAGCTCAGTTACAGCTCTTGTTATTACCAAATCTGTGTTATATGTGTTTTATGTTGCACGATTGCACCAAGAAAAATTCCTAGTTTGTGAACCCGTTCTCAAACAATGGCAATAAAACAATTCTGATTCTGATTCTGATTCTTTACCAGCCTGTCGAAGCACTTCATTATGATGGGGTGAGTGCCACGGGGCGATAATCATTGAGGGAGGAGATTGTGGGTTTTTTAGGCACATTATGAAGCGTAAAATACCACAACGGAGACCCTGGACTGTTGAACAACTTAAGCTGTACATCAAGCAAGACTGGGAAAGAATTCCACTGGAAAAGCTTAAAAAATTGGTCTCCTCAGTTCCCAAATGTTTACTGAGTCTTGTTAAAAGGAAATGTGATGTAGCACAGTGGTAAAAATGCCCCTGTGCCAACTTTTTTGCAATGTGTTGCTGCAAATAAACTCTAAGTTAATGATTATTTGCAAAAAAAAAATTGGTTTCTCAGGTCGAACATTAAATATCTTGTCTTTGCAGTGTATTCAAATCAATATAAGTTGAAAAGGATTTGCAAATCATTGTATTCTGTTTTTATTTACGATATACACAACATGCCAACTTCACTGGTTTTGGGTTTTGTACATCAAAATGTCAAATATTGGCGCCGATAATTGGTCGATCCCTGATTCGGAGTAACACAACCAAAGTTATGGCCAAAAATAGCATACAAATGTACTTCAAAGAAAAAAACAGTTAACTTTTTAAAATCTTAGTCATAACGTTTTAATGGTATGTTTACAAGACAAAAAAAACAATGACTTACATGTGGAGTAATTATTTATGGATAGCTGTTTACGTTCCCATTATCATAGTTTGTTTCTGTTTCTGTGGCAGAAGAGAGCAATGGAGAGAGAGGGCAGGTGTGAAGGGACGTTGGAGCTAAGCTGAGGGCAAAACTGCTACCATGAGACACACTTCTCTGATCTTTATCGCTTTCCCACGCTTTGACACGACTTACTGGCTGACCTCTTCCAAAAACACACACACAAGGTATTCACACACTCACAAAACATGATGACAAAGGGAAATGTATTACTGCTACAATGCGGATCATGGCAGTTTATAGCAGGGCTATACAACTAAGTTATTTGGGGGGCCACATTGTCAGAATGCTAAGAACCTTTGCATTTATACACAATAAAATATAGTCCTATATAAAGCAATACACTAACACAGGTAAAAACATATTCAGTCGATATCCGTCTATCCATGCTATGTGACCCAAAGATCCTCTTCATGATAGAATTGCTCTGCTATTTTGAAAGATCTACAGCTGGTCAAAACACCTCTTTTTTCAAACCTGGATTAGTCTGGTGTTGTTGAGAATCTACTGCATAAACATTACTCAAAGATCATCTCCCTGACTGGATAAAACTGCTGTTTTTAAAAGGATCTACCACCAAAATTCTAGTCAAAAATGGTCTTTGTCAAGACTACAACAGCCTGTTGTTTGAAGACCTGCTGCACAAATGCTTAAGGAACCACAGCTAAAACGCTAGTCAAAGGTCTGCCAGATGTCAAGACTGGAACAGTCTGCTGTTTTTGAGGATCTACTGCAATAACACAACCAAAGATCCACTCCGTGACAGGTTGGATCTGCCGTTTTTTAGAACCTACAGCAAACATTCTCGTCAAAAACCTTCTGTCAAGTCTGGAACAGCCGGCTGTTATTGGGAACCTACTGCATACACAGTGAAGGGCCTACAGCAAAAATTCTAGTCAATGGTCCGCAACATATCAAGACTGGAACAGTCTTCTGTTTTTTGAGGATCTACTGCATTAACACTACTCAAAGTTACACTCCCTGACAGGATTAATCTGCTCTTTTTCGGGACCTACAACAGAAATGCTAGCCAAAAGATCCTCTGTTTTTGAGGACCTAATTCAAAAACACTACTCAAGGATCTTATTGGTCAGGATTACTGGGCTGTTCTTCAGTACCTATAGCAAAAATGCTAGTCAAAGGATCATTATATGTCAAGACAAGAACAGTGCCGTTTTTGAGGACCTACTGCATCAACTGGACCCCGACTTAAACAAGTTAAACAACTTATTCGGGTGTTACCATTTAGTGGTCAATTGTACGGAATATGTACTTCACTGTGCAACCTACTAATAAAAGTCTCAATCTATCAATCAATCAACCCTATTCAAATACAATGACAGGAATGCTCTGTTGTTTCTAAGAACCTCTTTTTTGTTTAAGACTGGAACAGCCTGCCGTTTCTAAGGCAGCAAAAATGGTTTATACGTCAAGGTGGGAGCACTTGTTTTTAACTGAATTTATGGGACGGTTTTTAAGACCTAATTTTAAACCGTAATCTATGCTATAGACTAAAGTATTGAGCCACATTGTTACTGCACTTACAGTGTGTCTGTAACAACATTTGTGAGGCAGACACTGATATTGCCTCCGTATCTGTTCTACATATTTACTTTATCCCAAAAGGTGTCTGATTGGGTTCTTCCACAAAACAAATTATCCAAACTTTGTTTATTAACTACATGAGATGTATTACGATATTAGGAACACCCTCAGTTTTAGGTACCCTAAGTACAACAATAAAAAAATACTGTGTCATATACAGTACAGCATTGGATGGACGTAAAACAATACAAGAGCATAAATATTTTACAAGTTACACTACACAAACTCGGGGGGAAAGTATAGTTTTAACACTCGGCCCCACACTGTCAAATGAGGGCACACTTCTCCTCTGGTGGTATCATTCTAACGCCGTTTGCCTGTCAGCATTTTAAACATTTGTGGGAATAAGCGCTCAGCACCTGTCCACTACTGGAGTGTTTGTATGTAGTGATGTTATCAGTGTTAAATGGCGTAGTATGCTTACCTCAACTGAAGCCCTTATGGAAAGCAGCCCAAGTGAAAGCCTCAAGGAGCTAACTGAAAACTTGAGCAGCAGAATCTGTTAAGTTTTCTACCCTTTTTATTTGTATCCTGTTATAGTGAACAGGTCCAGGGAGGTTAGCATGGGGTCCGTGGCAGTCATCTGATTGACCTGTTGTCCCACCCTGCAGGTGACAAACACGATTTAGCTCCCCCCAGTCAAAATTTGATCCTTAAACAAATAAGAGCAAATACAGAGAAAATATTAAGTCAGTCATTGGCCCTAGTGTGTGAATGTGAGTGTGAATGTTGTCTGTCTATCTGTGTTAGGACATCAGTCAAGGAAAATGATCAAACTACATAAATAACATACTGTAATTTGATTTTGATCTAATTTTTTTAATCTTGATAGATTGAAAATTAACACCAATGAGTTGACTGATGAACATTATCACATAATTTATTCATCCATCCATCCATCCATTTTCTACCGCTTGTCCCTTTTTGGGGTCGCGGGGGGTGCTGGAGCCTATCTCAGCTGCATTCGGGCGGAAGACGGGGTACACCCTGGACAAGTCGCCACCTCATCATAATTTATTCAGAAAATATAAATAACGACAAACATAGAATACTATTAACCGCAACATGTAAGTGCAAAAAATAACATTTTCAGAATGTGCTTGTCCTTTTTTTAAACAAAGAAAACAATCTGAAGTTGTCTTTATTTCTACAAACCCCGTTTCCATATGAGTTGGGAAATTGTGTTAGATGTAAATATAAACGGAATACAATGATTTGCAAATCCTTTTCAACCCATACTCAGTTGAATATGCTACAAAGACAACATATTTGATGTTCAAACTGATAAACATTTTTTTGTTGTTGCAAATAATCATTAACTATAGAATTTGATGCCAGCAACACGTGACAAAGAAGTTGGGAAAGGTGGCAATAAACACTGATAAAGTTGAGGAATGCTCACCAAACACTTATTTGGAACATCCCACAGGTGAACAGGCAAATTGGGAACAGGTGGGTGCCATGATTGGGTATAAAAGTAGATTCCATGAAATGCTCAGTCATTCACAAACAAGGATGGGGCGAGGGTCACCACTTTGTCAACAAATGTGTGAGCAAATTGTTGAACAGTTTAAGAAAAACCTTTCTCAACCAGCTATTGCAAGGAATTTAGAAATTTCACCATCTACGGTCCGTAATATCATCAAAGGGTTCAGAGAATCTGGAGAAATCACTGCACGTAAGCAGCTAGGCCTGTGACCTTCGATCCCTCAGGCTGTACTACAACAAGCGACATCAGTGTGTAAAGGGTATCACCACATGGGCTCAGGAACACTTCAGAAACCCACTCTCAGTAACTACAGTTGGTTGCCACATCTGTAAGTGCAAGTTAAAACTCTCCTATGCAAGGCAAAAAAGGTTTATCAACAACACCCAGAAACGCCGTCGGCTTCGCTGGGCCTGAGCTCATCTAAGATGGACTGATACAAAGTGGAAAAGTGTTCTGTGGTCTGACGAGTACACATTTCAAATTGTTTTTGGAAACTGTGGACGTTGTGTCCTTCGGACCAAAGAGGAAAAGAACCATCCGGATTGTTATAGGCACAAAGTTGAAAAGCCAGCATCTGTGATGGTATGAGGGTGTATTAGTGCCCAAGACATGGGGAACTTACACATCTGTGAAGGCGCCATTAATGCTGAAAGGTACAGACAGGTTTTGGAGCAACATATGTTGCCATCCAAGCAACGTTACCATGGACGCCCCTGCTTATTTCAGCAAGACAATGCCAAGCCATGTGCTACATCAACGTGGCTTCATAGTAAAAGAGTACGGGTACTAGACTGGCCTGCCTGTAGTCCAGACCTGTCTCCCATTGAAAATGTGTGGCGCATTATGAAGCCTAAAATACCACAACGGAGACCCCCGGACTGTTGAACAACTTAAGCTGTACATCAAGCAAGAATGGGAAATAATTCCACCTGAGAAGCTTAAAAAATGTGTCTCCTCAGTTCCCAAACGTTTACTGAGTGTTGTTAAAAGGAAAGGCCATGTAACACAGTAGTGAACATGCCCTTTCCCAACTACTTTGGCACGTGTTGCAGCCATGAAATTCTAAGTTAATTATTATTTGCAAAAAAAAAAAAGTTTATGAGTTTGAACATCAAATATCTTGTCTTTGTAGTGCATTCAATTGAATATGGGTTGAAAAGGATTTGCAAATCATTGTTTTCCGTTTATATTTACATCTAACACAATTTCCCAACTCATATGGAAACGGGGTTTGTAAGTTATCGGGCCGTAATTTTACCAGCCCGGACATTTGGGAGTAGATTTTTCTCCATGTGGCCCTGATCTAAAACCAGTATGACACCCCTGGTCTAAGCAGAGATACCCAGATTCCTCTGTTCCCGGCCACCTCCTCTAGTTCCACAGGGGGGATACAGAGGCATTCCCAGGCCAGCTGAGAGACATAGTCCCTCCAACATGTCCTAGGTCTGCCCCGAGGTCTCCTCTCAGCTGGACATGCTCGAAACACCTCACCAGGGAGGCGTCCAGGGGGCATCTGTAGTAGATGCCCGAGCCGTCTCAGCTGGAGATGGCTCTATTCTGAGCCTCTCCCGGATGACCAAAGTCCTCACGCTATCTGTGAGGGTGATCCCAGACATCCTGCAGAGGAAACTCATTTCTGCCGCTGGTATTTGCGACCTTGTCCTTTCGGTCATTACCCAAAGCTCATGACCATAGATGAGGGTAGGAACGTAGACTGACCGGTAAATCGAGAGCTTAGCCTTCTGGCTCAGCTCCTTCACCACAACAGACCGGTGCAGACACTGCATCAATCCAATATCCATCCATCCATTTTGTACCGCTTGTCCCTTTCGGGGTCACGGGGGGAGCTGGAGCCTATCTCAGCTGCATTCGGTACACACTAGACAAGTCGCCACCTCATCGCAGGAATAGACAGACAGACAACATTCACACTCACATTTACAGACTCGGGCCAATTTAGTGTTGACAATCAACCTATCCCCAGGTGCATGTCTTTGGAAAGATCCCGAGCCCAGGATCGAACCCAGGACCTTCGTATTGCGAGGCACACGCACTAACCCCTTGTACACCTGTCCAATCCAATATCAACTTTTTAAAAATTGCTTTATTATATGCATCTGGTGAGATATTTACAATGAGTAATTTAAATGATTTTGTTTATAATTTGTTTGCGTATTACTGAATTCCCCGCCAAACCAGTACAACTGTCTTGCCATTGGTCATTTTTGGGGCATCCACTTCCTGTTTGGGGCTAACTCGGCCTATTCAGGTATTTGTTTGTTTCAGGTGTTGTCAACTTAAATTAAACGTACATTTACACGTCAGGGTTCAAAAGTCATTAAACAGATATCACATGTATTTCTAACTTATTTGGTGATATACGCCATTGCTGTGGACTTACCTGTCGCATTTCAAACGTCACCTTAAAGAGTTTCACTTCCGCTTGGAGCGAAGACAAAGCCATGGACACTTCCTATATTCATGCTTGTCCTGGAGCGCCCTCCTGTGTTGACTGCTGTTACTGCACACACGTCTACACATTGAAGTTTTTTTTTTAACATCTGTTTGTACTGTGTGAATGCATAAAACAAAAACAAAACACACAGAGTGGACACACACACTTGTATTCTTTACAAAATCATTGTTTACACTCTTCTAACAGTCAGCATCTCCTGTTTTGTTCAGATCAATTCCTCCTCCTGGCGTTTTGGCTGTCAACAGTGAATATGTATTTGTATTAATTATACAGTTTAAATGGCCAGTTACCACATGCAATTACTTGTTTACCTTTTTTCCACACATGCGGATCTTTTTACCTGTAAGGTGCAAAACAAATTAGAAGAGGATGATGGTTTGTCAAAAAATAAAAAAAATATTTTTAAACATTTAAAAGGCCCACTTTTTTAGATCATCTTTAGGTTCTTAATGTTTTTTATGTTATTTTTTTATGTTGTTATTTTTTTATTTTATTAATGGTTTTTATTATTTTCTCCGTCTATGTTTGTATTTATTTATTATTAATATTTAATGTTCACATATATTTTGAATACATATTTTATATTATTTTTGGATGACAATGTTTTTTGTTTGTTTTTTCGTGTAAAGCATGTTGTGCTTTACAATAACAGAAATGGAAAGTGGCAGGCATTGGTATACAAACACAGCATATAATGGTGTTATTATGAAAGACCACAACAAAGTTTCAATCAATCAATCAAAACATAGGATGTAGTATAGGTTTTGTTTCAAGAACTATTTGCAAATTGCAACCAGAAACAACCAAAATGTCCACTTTTGATGCCCCTTTGAATTACTTAGACTGATGTATTAGGTGGGAATCAAAATAGTAAAATCTGCAAAAGGCACGTTTTTTTTAATACCCCAAAGTGCCTCTTATGAAAAGTGAAAATGATATCTTTTTTTTGGTATAAAGGGAATCTCTTGTTTTTAATCTAAAAGGATTGTTTAAGTGTATTAATGTGCTCTGTACAATCACCCAGACTTGTCTTCCCGCATGTTCGTGCTCTCATTGTGTAACACTCACTATTTCATCAAATGAATAATAATAATATTGCAAACACACACAATGTATGAACTCACCTGCCAGCAAAATAACAGAAAGGAACACAATGACTCCAGTAAAGACCAGGCCTGCAACACGCAGTGTGTAGTAGTCTGCACATAGAAACATTGTCATAGAAAAATAGAACACCATTCTAACCTTCACTCCTATCATATCTGGCTGCTCTCCAGCGCTCTCCTTCTATGCTCCATCTTTCCTTCAGCGCTTGTTCACTTCATTTGCCCTCTGCTGCTCTTCATCTTTGTTCTCGCTCTCCATCAACGCTTACCCCCTCTGGTTGTTAAAACATTGTGGAATTGAAGCAGTTATAGTTCACTCACCATAAACAAAGTCTGCATCCGGGTCGGCCACAGCACCTGTGGCAGGACATTGAAGAGACACCATAAGATAAACAATAAAGATCCTTTTAATTCTTAAGTCATATTCTCAATCAATTAGCTAAATAACAAGTCATATTTTGGGGGGATGATCCGGATAATTTCTACTATGGTACATTAAGTTTAATTAACGAGGCTGTGTATGGTAGCGGCCCCAGCCCGCCTCCACCCACAGTGACAAAGAGAGCGAATGATTGACGAGAGCGTTCACTCCGTTTCTTTCATTTTGCTACATAAAAAATGTGCACAAGTGCAATGCAAAGAGTGAACCCTTTTGCAGAGAGACGAACAAAAAGAAGACGTTTATTCTTCGATTTATTACCTCCACCAAGAGGTTATCTACGTATTGGCCGGGGTTGTCTGTTTGTTAGTTAGTTAGCAACATAACTCCAAAAGGTATGGACGGATTTTTATGACATTTTTAAGAAATGTCATAAATGGGATAAGGAACAAGTGAATACATTTTAGAGATTGATATTAGGCTCCAGCACCCCCCGCGACCCCAACAGGGACAAGCGGTAGACAATGGATGGATGGATGGATATGGATCAAGGATTTTTTTTCCAGAGTTTCTATATTGGGCAATAGTGCTCTGTGGTCTCCGAGTTCATTTGTAGGTATGACATTAAAACGCAAATCTACGACCTAAAGCTTTAAACATGAAGCATCTTATTTTTATTGTACTTTAATTTAATTAAAATCATGGATTCCTCCCTAGGTAAGTAGGATAATACCATACAATACTCTATATATATATATATTTTTTTTAAAGGAATTAAAAAAATACAACTAAATAAATAAAAAAATACAAAAAATATGCGGAGCAAACGTAGATGGTGGAAATTGCTTCACAAAATACAATATTCTCGTGCATACATTTCCAAATTTTTTCTTTGAAGCATGTAACTTAATATTATTTTATCTGACATTTATTTATAAAATGTATTGTCATTTTAATTTCATTTGTATTTTATTTCAAATGACTTTTAAAATGTAATTAGGTTTAATTTAACAAGTATAAAAGCCTGATTTTAAAAAGTAAAAAAAAAAAACTGGTGATCTAAATAAATCCAAATGAATGGCTGGAAAGTAATGTTATTTTAACTGACATTTATTTATAAAATGTAATGTCATTTTACTTTCATTTTTTATTTTATTTCAAATGACTTTTAAAATGTAATTAGGTTTAATTTAACAAGTATAAAAGCCTGATTTTAAAAAGTAAAAAAAAAAAAAAACCGGTGATCTAAATAAATCCAGATGAATGGCTGGAAAGTAATGTTATTTTAACTGACATTTATTTATAAAATGTAATGTCATTTTAATTTCCTTTTTTATTTTATTTCAAATGACTTTTAAAATGTAATTAGATTTAATTTAACAAGTATAAAAGCCTGACTTTAAAAAGTGATCTAAATAAATCCAGATGAATGGCTGGAGAGTAAATGAAAATTAAGGAAAATAACAGTCATACAGGTCAATGCACAGGCTAATCATTTTGGTCACCTTTGTGACAAGAATCAATTAAGTGGAATATAAAAAAAATAACACCTCTCAATTCATTTGTACACCACTGCATGTAATACATACACAGATGTTGATTAATAACTGTTGTCTTCATAAAGGCTTTGTCATTTCCGATTGTGCATGCATACCATAATTGTCAAAGTTTCATCTTAATTCTACCCTACAAATAATAGGTGGAAAACCGTCATAATGTTCTATTATTCCATTCTCCCTCTTCTATCAGCAGCTTTTGTGCCTCCTACCTTTAGGGGACGACATGTTTGCTCTTTTCTGTCAGCGAAGCTGTGGGCACAAACAAGAATGGATAAAAGACATGCGATGCATTAACAGCAGCAGCTGGTAAACCATCCGTGTGCGTGCGGTTAATCAGTTATGATGGACATTAGTTATGAGATGTAACATGTTAGCTGTGATGCAAATAATATGTTTTTGAGTGTAAACTTCAAATGTCCTCACAAATGAAGGAAGCTAATTTGTTAACAAGGAGGAGTTTTTGTGACATTGATACTATCACACATGCCCCAATTCTCATTTTGACCTTCAGTCACAAAGTGAAAATGTTCCTTTTCATGGATTTCACTTCACTCATTGCTTATAGGCCCCAGCCGTCTTGCTTGAGGGCATTCCTGACAGTTATTCATTAATACTTCACAGCTACCATGTTCATTAACCTTGACCTTTGCACACTTGGATGGCTGAGGGACTGAGGAAAAGTAGTGATACCACTTTAGAAGAAAAATTTTCATTTTTGAAATTTTGTATTTATTTATTTGTAATTTATTTTCAATATCTTTATAATTTATTGTATTATTTTTGTTTTTAATTATATATATATTTTTTTGTCGTTTTCTTTAATCTCTGCAAAGGTTATTGTTACAGGTTCTCTTGTCTGTTCTTTCCCTTTAAGACATTTTTTAAACAGGAAGTAAGCAAACTATCCAGGCAGAAAATTTAAAGAAATCATTCAATTCTGTCTCTTCCTACTCCTTTTCGGACATGTTGAAACTGTGCAACTGTAAACATGCGATGTTCTTGAATGTAACTTGTTTATTAAATAAACCCAATAAAGTTACCTTATTTTGGCGGGGTTGACATAATTATTTACAGTAGTGTTCTGTACCTTCTGAGACTAGTTTTACATCAAAAACAGATCAAAAGGTTTATATTCTAATGCATGCAAATGTTGTCGTTTCAGTAAACATTAGTTAGAGAAATCAAAAGTAATCAGAATCAGACATGCTTTATTAATCCTTATTAATAAGAAATAAGCAATACAATGAACAACAAGTACCAACTTTGATAACATATACCGGTATACAAGACAAACAATATTTACATGATACGTTTACCATTATAAGTAACTCACCTGAGGTGCACGAGTTGTTTAACCTTCTTTTCAGGTGTGTGTTGCACGGTCAGTGTGTGTGCACAAGACCACCCTCTAAAACAAAAACAATTTTCCCCGCCTCCAGCCACATTAGAGCCTCTGGATCAGTTATGTATTTGTAGTGGAGTCATAAAGTTAGAACACTGGGGCCAATAAAGAGAAGTTCTGTCAACCTTTGGAATCAGGAAGGCACCAGGAACTACTACAATTATTATTAGTAGTACAATGGTAACTTTTAAGACACACTTTAGCGTCTGAATGTTGGACATCCCATGATACAAACCCCTGACAGAGATCATTTCCTGACCCCGATTCTAGTACTGCGATCTACAATGCTTTTATCGCTCTTGCTTTGTCGTTGCGTCAGATAGTGGGCGGGGCACATTTTGACGTAGAATACCGTATCAATCAGTCAATCACAATTGAATTGTAAAGCACTTAATCACAAGTGCATCAAAGGACTTCATAAACCGCAACGGCGTCCCCTGATCTGAACCCACATTCAGGCAAGGATCAACTTTGGTAAAGGAGCCGCAGGTGTGGGGATCCCCCTCTGGGTAACCGGCTACAAAGGAGGTTGACTGAGTACGATTATTCGAATTAATCGATAACGTGAGTCTCCAGTCCATGGGGAAACCAACAGAGAGCTGCAATAACAAAGTACCCTGTGAAAACTATCAATAGTTACTCGGGCTGTGAATCTTTGGGTGTCCCACAATTCGATTCAATATCGATTCTTGGGGTCACGATTCGATTCAAAATCAATTTTTTTTTTCAATTCAACATAATTCTCGATTCAAAAACGATTTTTTTTTCCCGATTCAAAAGGATTCTCTATTCATTCAATACATAGGATTTCAGCATGATCTACCCCAGTCTGCTGACATGCAAGTAGAGTAGTAGATTTTTGTAAAAAGCTTTTATAATTGTAAAGGACAATGTTTTATCAACTGATTGCAATAATGTAAATTTGTTTTAACTATTAAATGAACCAAAAATATGACTTATTTTATCTTTGTGAAAATATTGGACACAGTGTGTTGTCAAGCTTATGAGATGCGATGCAAGTGTAAGCCACTGTGACACTATTTATTTTTATAAATGTCTAATGATAATGTCAATGAGGGATTTTTAATCACTGCTATTTGTAATTGTAAATAATATTGATACAGTTGTTGATAATATTCATTTTTGTTTCACTACTTTTGGTTTGTTCTGTGTTGTGTTTGTGTCTCCTCTCAATTGCTCTGTTTATTGCAGTTCTGAGTGTTGCTGGGTCGGGTTCGGTTTTGGAATTGGATTGCATTGTTATGGTATTGCTGTGTATTGTTTTGTTGGATTGATTAATAAAAAATAAATTAAAAAAATAATAATAATTAAAACATTTAAAAATCAATTTTTTTAAAATGAGAATCGATTCTGAATCGCACAATGTGAGAATCGCGATTCGGATTCGAATCGATTTTTTTCCCACACCCCTAATAGTTACATACTATAGCCTTGGGCTGGTAATTAATGTAAAGATGTAAAGATTAGCTATCACTCTTCGTGGTCATGTTAATTTTGAAGAAAAATAAACAAAAGATGAAGGACATACTTAGTCAACAGGTATGCATGTCACACTAAGAGTGGCCGTATAAACAACGCCAACACTGTCATAAACCTGTACCACATAGTGAAACCACACTAAACAGTAATGACAAACACATTTCGGGAGAATAACATAAACACAACAAAACAAATTCCCAGAATTCCTTGCAGCACCAACTCTTCCAGGACTCCACAATAGATAACGTGAGACTCCAGTCCATGGGGAAACTTAGACTTAGACAAACTTTAATGATCCACAATGGAAATTGTTCCACACAGTAGCTCAGTTACAAAGGACGGAAAGTGTAAGGATGGAAAGGACAATGCAGGTATGAAATAGACTAAAAATCCACCGTAGTAGCAATATAAAATATAACATATATGTAATATTTACATAATATATGTACAGTATATGATATATACTGATATATTATATGTTTATATCATATATACAATACATAACAATTACTATGTACAATATTACAGTATATGTTACAGCTGCAGCATCTAATAGAGAGTAGATCCAGCAGAAAATAGAAACCAACATAGGGCTGTAATCACAATGAACCCTGTGAAAACTGTCCAACATTACATACATACAGTATAACACTTGTAAGTACGTGTATTCAAAAAAGATAGATTACAATATGAAACATATTAAATTCAGTTCGCCTGGTAGACCGATGGTAGAATGTTAGAGTGTACAAAAGGAAGCTCTTTAAGATTTATATTTTCTGTTTGCGCTCTTATCTCTTGTACTTCCGATTACTAAACTTCCGGTTGTTACATGACATACATTTATAACCTTCCAAAATGTTTAGAAAAATTATTTCCATGTGAAAACATGTTAGACATACAAGTATTTAACAGGTAATTTTCTTTTAAATAAACCAAAATATACAAATATACGTCTTGTAGCACACACACATAGACATCTTATAAGTAGACGCAGCATCGAGCGCTACTGCCTACTGGCGCTGACGAGACGCGGGGCCGCCATTTTGGAGTGGTGATCCGCTCCACTCAGTGCAATTAATTTGGCAGGAGCAATGAATTGTCATCTTACCTCACTGAATACCACTGATTTTCACGCGTTTTTTTGTCATACGTGTAGCTATGATAAAGGACACATGTTTTATTATTCATAGTTTGCTTAACAGTAATATAATATTCTTATATGCTATAAGTGACCAGACGTCCGAGATCAAAACTGGGAATATAATCCCAGAGAAGGGGGAAAAAACTGTCAGCTATTTTTAAGTTCAAGAAACAATATGATTAGGTTATATATACATGCGTATATCCTACATAAACAATGTATGAATACATTAGATATCTATATATCTTATAGACTGTATCTCTGTTGCTGCAGCAGCAGAGAGTTTATTCTGTCTTGACACTTTGTATTGATATTTTGTATTAAATTCTTCCCTTAAATGATCATGTTTACAGTGATTGTTTAATATGTATTTATTATGTATGTCGCTTTGGATAAAAGTGTCTGCCAAATACTTCAACATAAACATATATAAACACCTGAAAGTCTTTATATCAGCTAAAACCACCAATCTGTTTCACTGGATTCAAAAGAAAACCAAATTCTGTCTTACCCAACAATGTTAGTATTTGAATATTGTTACTTGAAGACTTATTCCTGGTTACAATTATACTGTTAAGAAAATATTGTCTTATACTTTGCGTAAAATGAGAATGCATCATAATCAGTGGCGGCTGGTGAATTTTGTTTTAGGTGGGGCTGAAAGTTTGTAAAACCAAACCCCTGTAGGAGGGTCATCCTCCCCCAGAAGATTTCTTTGTGATGTTCACATACAAATGAAGCATTCTGGTGCATTCTGACAAAATAATGAAGACAAAATACAAACCTGTTTCCATATGAGTTGGTAAATTGTGTTAGATATAAATATAAACGGAATACAATGATTTGCAAATCATTTTCAACCCATATTCATATGCTAAAATATTATGTATCCCTTACTAACTTTTTTTGTGATTAATAACATGAGTCCAAATTCACAATTTTTGTTGTTGATGGTGCTAAGTATCTACAGAATAAAACACGTAATGTTAGTACATCAATTGAGGAAAATAGAGGGGGGAGGGGGGGTCACACATTTTATGGCAGCACAGAAGTATGTTAAAATATTATGTATCCCCTACTAACTTTTTTTGTGTTTGATAACATGAGTCCAAATTCACAATTTTTGTTGTTTATGATGCTAAGTATCTACAGAATAAAACACATAATGTTAGTACATAAATTGAGGAAAATAGAGGGGGGAGGAGGGGGACACATTTTATGGCAGCACAGAAATATGTTAAAATATTATGTATCCCCTACTAACTTTTTTTGTGATTAATAACATGAGTCAAAATTCACAATTTTTGTTGTTGATGATGCTAAGTATCTACAGAATAAAACACGTAATGTTAGTACATCAATTGAGGAAAATAGAGGGGGGAGGGGGGATCACACATTTTATGGCAGCACAGAAGTATGTTAAAATATTATGTATCCCCTACTAACTTTTTTTGTGTTTGATAACATGAGTCCAAATTCACAATTTTTGTTGTTTATGATGCTAAGTATCTACAGAATAAAACACATAATGTTAGTACATAAATTGAGGAAAATAGAGGGGGGAGGAGGGGGACACATTTTATGGCAGCACAGAAATATGTTAAAATATTATGTATCCCCTACTAACTTTTTTTGTGATTAATAACATGAGTCAAAATTCACAATTTTTGTTGTTGATGATGCTAAGTATCTACAGAATAAAACACATAATGTTAGTACATCAATTGAGGAAAATAGAGGGGGTAGGAGGGGGACACATTTTATGGCAGCACAGAAGTATGTTAAAATATTATGTATCCCCTACTAACCTTTTTTGTGTTTGATAACATGAGTCCAAATTCACAATTTTTGTTGTTTATGATGCTAAGTATCTACAGAATAAAACACATAATGTTAGTACATAAATTGAGGAAAATAGAGGGGGGAGGAGGGGGACACATTTTATGGCAGCACAGAAATATGTTAAAAAATTATGTATCCCCTACTAACTTTTTTTGTGATTAATAACTTGAGTCCAAATTCACAATTTTTGTTGCTGATGATGCTAAGTATCTACAGAATAAAACACATAATGTTAGTACATCAATTGAGGAAAATAGAGGGGGGGGGGGGGCACATTTTATGGCAGCACAGATATTTAACATATGTTAAAATATTATGTATCACCTACTAACTTTTTTTGTAATTCATAAAATGAATCCAAATTCACAAGTTTTATACAATGTTAGTAAATAGTTTGAGGGACTTACCTGGGACACATATTTTCTGGCATGAAATATGTGTTTGTTTTGTTTTTTACCCTTATTTAACCAAATAGATCTGTTGTAACAGCCGTGCATACGTGACTTATTCTTTAAATAACTTGGTTTGTATGTCATGTTTAGTGTCTTAGAGATTGTCACACAGGTCATTCATTTCATTTTCATTTTTTATTTATCTCCTTCATTGACGTGCATTTTTGATCAATAGACAATTAAACTTTACAACCAAACACATATTTACACACCTATGCTTGAGAAGGAACAGGGTGAAGACAATCTTATATTTCCTGCCCCCTTCAACATAATAAGTAGTCTTACTGAACGGATAGCTCAGATTCACAAGCATACAAACCAAACAAATACATCCAAATATAATGAAAACAAACAAAAAACACACACAAAAAAACCAACAAGTGCAAAACTTAATGAAGTACATACCGAACAAAAAAAGTAATACACACCTCATGGGATGATACAAAACAAATACAAAACCAGACCAAAAGTAAGTAAAATAATAAATATAAAGCAAAATGTAGACACTTGCGGCTTGTAGAAAAGTCCTAAGGTCTTTTAAAGGCCTACTGAAACCCACTACTACCGACCACGCAGTCTGATAGTTTATATATCAATGATGAAATCTTAACATTGCAAAATAATGCCAATACGGCCGGGTTAGCTTACTAAAGTGCAATTTTAAATTTTGCGCGAAATATCCTGCTGAAAACGTTTCGGTATGATGACGTCCGCGCGTGACGTCACAGATTGTAGCGGACATTTTGGGACAGCATGGTGGCCAGCTATTAAGTCGTCTGTTTTCATCGCAAAATTCCACAGTATTCTGGACATCTGTGTTGGTGAATCTTTTGCAATTTGTTCAATGAACAATGGAGACAGCAAAGAAGAAAGCTGTAGGTGGGAAGCGGTGTATTGCAGCAGCTGTTGTGCCGGATAACGCACCCCCGCCGTAGAATGCACCCCCTGACTGTTGTGCCGGATAACACAGCCGGTGTTTCATTGTTTACATTCCCGAAAGATGACAGTCAAGCTTTACCATTGGCCTGTGGAGAACTGGGACAACAGAGACTCTTACCAGGAGGACTTTGAGTTGCATACGCAGACGCGGTACCGTGAGTACGCATGCAGCTGTGGCTTCTAACATTTGATCGCTTGCCCGTACGTGCGTGCCACTATGTGCATGTCACGTACGTAATTTTGGGGACTTTGGGGAAATATATGTGCTGTATGAACTTTGGGGAGGTGAACGGTACTTTGGGCTGTGGGATTGAGTGTGTTGTGCAGGTGTTTGAGTTGTATTGGCGGGTTATATGGACGGGAGGGGGGAGGTGTTTGTTATGCGGGATTAATTTGTGGCATGTTAAATATAAGCCTGGTTGTGTTGTGGCTAATAGAGTATATATATGTCTTGTGTTTATTTACTGTTTTAGTCATTCCCAGCTGAATATCAGGTCCCACCCACCTCTCACAGCATCTTCCCTATCTGAATCGCTCCCACTGCCCTCTAGTCCTTCACTCTCACTTTCCTCATCCACAAATCTTTCATCCTCGCTCAAATTAATGGGGAAATCGTTGCTTTCTCGGTCCGAATCGCTCTCGCTGCTGGTGGCCATGATTGTAAACAAGGCGCAGATGTGAGGAGCTCCACAACCTGTGACGTCACGCGCATATCGTCTGCTACTTCCGGTACAGGCAAGGCTTTTTTTATCAGCGACCAAAAGTTGCGAACTTTATCGTCAATGTTCTCTACTAAATCCTTTCAGCAAAAATATGGCAATATTGCGAAATGATCAAGTATGACACATGGAATGGACCTGCTATCCCCGTTTGAATAAGAAAATCACATTTCAGTAGGCCTTTAATTATGACTCAAGTCTTTCACTTTTGTCCATGATTTCAAATAGCTGAGTCTTTGAGCATTCCTCCTATAGGTATCTTCGAACATCTTGTGCTTGTTAGTGTTTACCATGTCATGTACAGAAAATTGCATTTCATTTTGTGCTGTTTCCTGTTCCTTTAACTCCTGCATTTTGGACTTTTCCTGTTGCAATGCCATTTCGCTCCCTGCATCCATCTTTCTTCATTTTCTTTTGCTGTCATAATGTCTTTTTTCTCTAACAAGCAATATACCTTCTTAATTTCCCCCTCACAATGGTGCAATACTTCTTTCTGTACTGCACTTGTACTGAATTTCCCTCTTGTTTTTCATGTTTTTGTTTTTTTTGCCCTCTGGTTCGGGCCTCTTTGGGACTGTGCAACAAGGAGTAGCACTTTCAGAACTTCTCCAGTTCTTTTTTGTGAACTTTTGGATCTGCCTCATGGGAGCCTTTTGGCCATGGCCATGTTTGCACCAGAGACCAGCTGCTGGCTCTATGTCACAACGGTGTCTGTGAAGTTAACGTTAGCGTCGGGATGGATGAGCTTCACGGAGCCCGTGCTGTATAAGCACGTATTGGACACTTTGGCCTTCCTGGATAGATTCTCGCTCATCTGCTGGACGTTGGCTAGTGATGGGTTGATGAGGCGTCATGAAGCGTTTCGACACATAGCAAAACGGTATTGATACTGTGTAGATACTGTGTCACTAAATACTGACATCTGCTGGACATTAAAAATCCCTACAGGCAACCTATGGACCGACTCAACTGACACTGATTTTATGACCTAGTATATACAATAATATAAACCAAGTCATTGTATTTCATTTAGGATTATTTCATATCTTCATATAAATAAAAATATATTTTTATCTTTTTAGATACAGTCAATAAATAATGTGAACATGTATCATAACATGGAAATCTAAGAGAACGTGTTGTGAATGCGGATGCTTGTGGACTGGGGTTTTTTTTGTTTTTGTTTTTTTTGTTTTTTTTTACACATTTTTATTTAAAAAAAACAGTTTTTCCAACGTATTAAATTTTAGACGATTTCTCTTAGTTATTATTTCTCCGGCTGTAGAAAAGACCCGCTCACAGGGCACAGAGGAGGCGGGAGTGCGACACAGTTCGCGTATCGGTCACGTGACCAAAACAGCTCATGATCGGTCACGTGACTTTCTAAAAGCGGTACGCGCACCAACACAGGGTTTTGCTCTATGAGCTCGACGCATGCGCCGATGCATCGGTGTTGCCGGACCCATCACTAACGTTGGCCGAGAGCTACTTGGCAGCCTAAGACCGAGACTGCTTCTTTTGTTGCTTTATTGCAGGGCTGGGCGAACATTTTGTCTTAGGGGCCACATTGGCTTTTGATATTTGATGCTTTCTTTGGTTGCTTTACTGCAGGGGTGGGCAAACGTTTTGGCTTAGGAGCCACATTGGCTTTTGATATTTGACATAGGGGAGGGGCGAGCACATGATGCATTTCAAAGCATATGATATCTGTTAGAACTAACGCTCCTCAAACATGGGCAATTTTAATCATAATACATCTATTTTCAACAATAATCACATCAGAACATCAAAGAAACAAAAAAATGGTATTACAGGGTTAACACTTAGTGGGAGCAGTGTTGTTGATCACCCTTTTTTGCCAGTGCGTCGAAGTATAGTATCGGTTTTGTTGTGGCAATTCTCAAAGCAGATCTTTGCTCAATTCTTTTTGAAAATTTTGGCGGGCCGGATTAAAGGGACCAACGGGCCGGAGCAGAGTTTGCCCATCCCTGCTTTATTGGGTCTGTTCCTGTCTCTAGCCCTGCTGGCCCCTACACCAGCAGACAATGGCGTGGAGCACTGCAGAGGCCACCACAGTGTATGTGAGGGTTGAAATTCTGGTTTTGTTTCGTTTGGTGTTTGACTATGCATGGTGAAAGTGTGTTTAAGATGTATTATTTATTGCTATTTTTTTGTTTTTTTCCTCGTGTTTTACCTTTATAGCCGTATGTAGAAATGGCTCCGCTGTAGTGGCTGCTGTCGGCAGGAGCTCTGTGCTCTTGTGTCATCCTTTTGTGTTCCTGATGTTTCCCTCTTTGTTTTCTTGTGGGTTTTTTTTGCCTTTTGGTTCAGGACCCTTTGGGACTGTGTGACAAGGGGTGGCCCTTTCGTGACTTCTGCGGTGCTTTTTTGTGAACTTCTGGATATGCCTCCCGGTAGCCTTTTGGCCATGGAGACCAGCTGCTGGGTCTCTGCCACACCAGAGTTCGTTTGGAGAGACGGGAGGAGATGCAGATGAAGAGACAAGGCTGCGGAGCTAGCGCTGAGCAGACTGGATACTGGCCAAGAGTTGGTGGGTGGCCGTGGGTGGAGTCGGCTCTCTTGGTTGCTTTGTTGGGTCTGCTTCTGTCTCTGGCCATGCTCCCCCCACCCCAGCAGACGATGGCGTGGAACACCGCAGAAGCCACCGCAGTGTATATGTTCTTGTTGTTGTTGTTAAACGTTTGTGGCTGTGTGTAAGAAGTGGCTGGTTGCATCAGCTCTGCTCGTTTAATGTCTTTAATATCCTTTGTGTTCTTTGATGTTTCCCTCTTACACACATTTATACCCCCATTATTTACTTTTTTAAATTTGATCTCAACTCTGTACACTGCTGCTGGAATTTTAATTTTCCTGAGGGAACTCTCCTGAAGGAATCAATAAAGTACTATCTATCTATCTATCTATCTATGTTTATGTGTGCTATGGCTATGATTTTTTTTCTTCCTTGGCCTCAGTCTGGACCCCCTCTCCAGGGGCCCAGGTTTAGACTGAATATTTTTTTTCTCTCAACTCTTTCAACTTAAAATAATTAGCAGCTTTAATCACAAGGCATTAATGAATGGCTTGCAAATTGAAATGACCACAAATATACAGTACTTTGCACACACACTATACCTAATGACAAATTGTGAATTTTTTTTGTTTGTCCTTTTAAATGTACTTAAGGAATAAATAACTTACTGTTGTTGGTTTATGCAGTATATAGTTCTCTCAATAGCTCTGGAAAGCAGTCCATCAGTAACTGAGCTGTCACTGTCTAGCCGACGTACTCTGTTTCCCTCTGTTGGACATTCCACAAACTGCACTTTGAAGCCCATAGAAATGATGCAGTGGCTGTTTTTTTCGCCAACAGTCAGACAAGCCCATCAATGGGGTTAGGGTTAGTCACCAAGTCACTACCTCATCACAGGGCCAACACAGATAGACAGACAACATTCACACTCACAATCACACACTTGGGCCAATCAACCTATCCCCAGGTGCATGTCTTTGGAGGTAGGAGGAAGCCGGAGTACCCGGAGGGAACCCACGGGTAGAACATGCAAACTCCATACATACCCAGGACCTTCGTATTGTGAGGCACACGCACTAATAACCCCTGTACCACCGTGCTGTCCGCATGTTGCTACCATACCGTATTTTTTCCACAGAAGAAGCCAGCAAATGTTTAAAAAACATTATTTACACAAACAAAATACAATGAATATATTACATTTTTTATTTAATCTCTTTTTAAGGAGGACAAAATCCCATTGAGATTAAAAACCTCCTTTTCAAGGGAGTCTTGGCCAAGAGGCAGCAGAGTTCATACTCCAACCCTCCCGGGAGACTCCCGAAATTCAGCGCCTCTCCCGAAAACCTCCCAGGACAAATTTTCTCCCGAAAATCTCCCGTAATTCAGGCGGACCTGAGTGACGTGTCAACAGCCTGTTTTCACGTCCGCTTTCCCACAATATAAACAGCGTGCCTGCCCAATCACGTTATAACTGTAGAATGATCGAGAGCAAGTTCTTGGTTTCTTATGTGGGTTTATTGTTAGGCAGTTTCATTAACGTCCTCGCAGCGCGGGAACAACACACAACTACAGCAGTCATGTTTTCGTCTACCGTAAAGCAGTTTGTCTGCCGTAAACAGCAATGTTGTGACACTCTTAAACAGGACAATACTGCCATCTACTGTACATGCATATGTGACATTAACATCTACGGCTTTTAGAGAGTGCAGTGCACAACTGCGCACACAACAAGGAGACGAAGCAGAATGCATCATCAGAGAGGGTGTTCAGCATGGTTAGAAAAATAGTGACAGAGAATAGAACAAGGATGGACAATTCAACCCTTAACTCAACAATGAGTAGATGAGTGTTATGTGTGTGTATATGTGTAAATAAATGAACACTGAAATTCAAGTATTTCTCTTATTTTTATATATATATATATATATATATATATATATATATATATATATATATATATATATATATATATATATAGCTAGAATTCACTGAAAGTCAAGTATTTCTTATATATATATATATATACATGAAATACTTGACTTGGTGAATTCTAGCTGTAAATATACTCCTCCCCTCTTAACCACGCCTCCAACCACGCCCCCCCCCCCAACCATGCCCCGGGCATTTTGCATATAATGCATATAATGCTCTGTGACCCAGACCGCTCTGGCTGCAGTGCCCTCTGCTGGTTGTTCAGGGAAGTGTGTAGGTCACATTTATTTGAGCATCTGGTTTGTGGTAGAAATGTCTCATAGACACAAAAGCAAAAAAGCAATCCACATATGCAAATTCAATACAAATACAAAGACAAAATCTAGCATACCGTATTTTTCCGACTTATGTGTGAAATTATTAACACATTACCGTAAAATATCAAATAATAGTATTTAGCTCATTCATGTAAGAGACTAGACGTATAAGATTTCATCGGATTTAGCGATTAGGAGTGACAGATTGTTTGGTAAACGTATAGCATGTTCTATATGTTATAGTTATTTGAATGACTCTTACCATAATATGTTACGTTAACATACCAGGCACGTTACGTTCTCAGTTGGTTATTTATGCGTCATATAACGTCCGTATTCAGCCTGTTGTTCACTATTCTTTATTTATTTTAAATTGCCTTTCAAATGTCTATTCTTGGGGTTGGGTTTTATCAAATACATTTTCCCCAAAAATGAGACTTATATATGTTTTTTTCCTTCTTTATTATGCGTTTCTGGGCGGTGCGACTTATACTCCGAAAAATACGTTTATTTATACAAATTATTTATTTGTATATCACATTTGTATTTGTATTTGTATATTTATTAATATATGCATATGTATTAATATCCTATTGATATATACAAACCCCGTTTCCATATGAGTTGGGAAATTGTGTTAGATGTAAGTATAAACGAAATACAATGATTTGCAAATCATTTTCAACCCATATTCAGTTGAATATGCTACAAAGACAACATATTTGATGTTCTAACTGATAAACTTTTTTTTTTTTTGCAAATAATCATTAACTTTAGAATTTGATGCCAGTAACATGTGACAAAGAAGTTGGGAAAGGTGGCAATAAATACTGATAAAGTTGAGGAATGCTCATCAAACACTTATTTGGAACATCCCACAGGTGAACAGACAAATTGGGAACAGGTGGGTGCCATGATTGGATATAAAAGTAGATTCCATGAAATGCTCTGTCATTCACAAACAAGGATGGGGCGAGGATCCCCATTTTGTCACCAAATGCGTGAGCAAATTGTTGACCAGTTTAAGAAAAACCTTTCTCAACTAGCTATTGCAAGGAATTTAGGGATTTCACCATCTACGCTCCGTAATATCATCAAAGGGTTCAGAGAATCTGGAGAAATCACTGCACGTAAGCAGCTAAGCCCGTGACCTTCGATCCCTCAGGCTGTACTGCATCAACAAACAACATTAGTGTGTAAAGGATATCACCACATGGGCTCAGGAACACTTCAGAAACCCACTGTCAGTAACTACAGTTGGTTGCTACATCTCTAAGTGCAAGTTAAAACTCTCCTATGCAAGGCGAAAACCGTTTATCAACAACACCCAGAAACGCCGTCGGCTTCGCTGGGCCTGAGCTCATCTAAGATGGACTGATACAAAGTGGAAAAGTGTTCTGTGGTCTGACGAGTCCACATTTCAAATTGTTTTTGGAAACTGTGTACGTCGTGTCCTCCGGACCAAAGAGGAAAAGAACCACCCGGATTGTTATAGGCGCAAAGTTGAAAAGCCATTATCTGTGATGGTATGGGGGTGTATTAGTGCCCAAGACATGGGTAACTTACACATCTGTGAAGGCACCATTAATGCTGAAAGGTACATACAGGTTTTGGAGCAACATATGTTGCCATCCAAGCAACGTTACCATGGACACCCCTGCTTATTTCAGCAAGTCAATGCCAAGCCACGTGTTACATCAACGTGGCTTCATAATAAAAGAGAACTGGTACTAGACTGGCCTGCCTGTAGTCCAGACCTGTCTCCCATTGAAAATGTGTGGCGCATTATGAAGCCTAAAATACCACAACGGAGACCCCCGGACTGTTGAACAACTTAAGCTGTACATCAAGCAAGAATGGGAAATAATTCCACCTGAGAAGCTTAAAAAATGTGTCTCCTCAGTTCCCAAACGTTTACTGAGTGTTGTTAAAAGGAAAGGCCATGTAACACAGTGGTGAACATGCCCTTTCCCAACTACTTTGGCACGTGTTGCAGCCATGAAATTCTAAGTTAATTATTATTTGCAAAAAAAAAATAAAGTTTATGAGTTTGAACATCAAATATCTTGTCTTTGTAGTGCATTCAATTGAATATGGGTTGAAAAGGATTTGCAAATCATTGTATTCCGTTTATATTTACGTCTAACACAATTTCCCAACTGATATGGAAACGGGGTTTGTATAAGTTGATGTGAGACAATTCTACTTCCATAAGCTTGCTACCTAGCGAGCTCGTTAGCTGGGACTGGCGCGAGGCTAGTGCGCAGTGTGTCCGCCTGTGAGTGCTTTGAGACGGTGGAGGGGCTCAGCAGCACCCGCTGCTCGGTAGGGACAGAAACTGCAGAATGAAAGAAGTCAGTCTCCAAACACACAAAAAACACCAAAAATAAAAGCTATATTTGTCACTAGTCGTTTTTAACAAAGAAAATGTTGCTAAGAGGATCAGGAGTCTTCGGTTCAACTCAGAACAACAGAATGAATATTAAAAAATGCTCCCACAGAAGTTTACAACACAAAATTGCTGATTCGCTCATTTCGCTGTCAATCAAAAAGGGAATCAGCCTTACACAGATCATCCAATCATCATCATGCAGAAGTTGAGCGTCCGGGGCGGCCGAGGCCAGCCCACTGCCCCAGAGATGCTCAGCGTCCGATGGGCGGGACAAAGCCCAGCATTTATCCAATGACTCGTCTCGTTTCGCTGCGGTGTATGAACTCTGTGGACGTCCAGCATCTACACCAGGGGTCGGGAACCTTTTTGGCTGAGAGAGCCACGAAAGCCAAATATTTTAAAATGTATTTCCATGAAAGCCATATAATATTTTTTTTTAACACTGAATACAACTAAATGCGTGCATTTTTAAGTAAGACCAACATTTTTAGAGTATAATAAGTCTCTCATTCTTTTTAATAACATTGTTATTCTAATAACTAAAATACTTCTTACCATTAATGCGACTTCTTGAACAGGTGCGGTAGAAAACGGATGGATGGATTAAAATGCATGAGAATGTTTTATATTTTGAACGTTATTTTTAACACTGTGATTACCAGCGGAATTATTCAGTACTTATCCTGTTAAAGGCCTACTGAAATGCGATGTTCTTATTTAAACGGGGATAGCAGGTCCATTCTATGTGTCATACTTGATCATTTCGCGATATTGCAATATTTTTGCTGAAAGGATTTAGTAGAGAACATCGACGATAAAGTTCGCAACTTTTGGTCGCTGATAAAAAAAAAGCCTTGCCTGTACCGGAAGTAGCAGACGAGTAGCATGACGTCACAGGTTGTGGAGCTCCTCACATCTGCACATTGTTTACAATCATGGCCACCAGCAGCGAGAGCGATTCGGACCGAGAAAGCGACAATTTCCCCATTAATTTGAGCGAGGATGAAAGATTCATGGATGAGGAAAGTGAGAGTGAAGGACTAGAGGGCAGTGGGAGCGATTCAGATAGGGAAGATGCTGTGAGAGGCGGGTGGGACCTGATATTCAACTGGGAATGACTAAAACAGTAAATAAAGACAAGACATATATATACTTTATTAGCTACAACACAACCAAACTTATATTTGATATGCCACAAATTAATCCTGCATAACAAACACCTCCCCCCTCCCGTCCATATAACACGCTAATACAACTCAAACACCTGCACAACACACTCAATCCCACAGCCCAAAGTACCGTTGACCTCCCCAAAGTTCATACAGCACATATATTTCCCCAAAGTCCCCAAAGCTACGTACGTGACATGCACATAGCGGCACGCACGTACGGGCAAGCGATCAAATGTTTGGAAGCCGCAGCTGCATGCGTACTCACGGTACCGTGTCTGCGTATCCAACTCAAAGTCCTCCTGGTAAGAGATTCTGTTGTTCCAGTTCTCCACAGGCCAATGGTAAAGCTTGACTGTCATCTTCCGGGAATGTAAACAATGAAACACCGGCTGTGTTTCTGTTGCTGCAGTCGGCCGCAATACACCGCTTCCCACCTACAGCTTTCTTCTTTGCTGTCTCCATTGTTCATTGAACAAATTGCAAAAGATTCACTAACACAGATGTCCAGAATACTGTGGAATTTTGCGATGAAAACAGAAGACTTAATAGCTGGCCACCATGCTGTCCCAAAATGTCCTCTACAATCCGTGACGTCACGCGCAGGCGTCATCATACCAAGACGTTTTCAGCAGGATATTTCGCGAGAAATTTCAAATTGCACTTTAGTAAGCTAACCCGGCCGTATTGGCATGTGTTGCAATGTTAAGATTTCATCATTGATATAAAAACTATCAGACTGCGTGGTCGGTAGTAGTGGGTTTCAGTAGGCCTTTAAGTAATGTCAGCTAAGATTTATCTGAGAGCCAGATGCAGTCATCAAAAGAGCCAGAGGTTCTATACCCCTGATCTACACTGTTTAAAGCGCCGTGAAGCTGCGGGAATGAGAGAAAGGAAAGTCGCGTTGTTACCAGTGATAAGAAGCTGATTCTGAACAAAAGAGCGCGTTGTAGCGCATATTTAGTCAATAACATGTACACACAACACTAATCACTTATTTTTGGACATTTTCGGGGAAGCTCAGCTTCCCTTGCAGTAGAGATGTCCGATAATATCGGCAGGCCGATATTATCGGCCGATAAATGCATTAAAATGTAATATTGGAAATTATCGGTATCGTTTTTTTTTTTTGTTTGTTTTTTTATAAAATCAACATAAAAAACACAAGATGCACTTACAATTAGTGCACCAACCCAAAAAACCTCCCTCCCCCATTTACACTCATTCACACAAAAGAGTTGTTTCTTTCTGTTAGTAATATTCTGGTCCCTACATTATATATCAATATATATCCAGTGTTGGGTTGGTTACTGAAAACCAGTAACTAGTTACAGTTACTAGTTACTTTATTTCAAAAGTAACTCAGTTACTAACTCAGTTACTTAAACCAAAAAGTAATGCGTTACTGTGAAAAGTAACTATTTAGTTACTTATATATATATTTTTTATTTTTTTAAGGCCCCATTTAATGCCCTTTTAGCCTTCATTTTAGTACTGTTATTGCACTGGAGAATAATACAATCTGTTGATCAACTTGACATGCATTTGCATCACTGAACTCTGCTAAGCAATGTGCTCTACATACAACACACAAAGACAAAGATATGTTTTAAAGGGCCAATTTGTTTCAGACCAGAACAAATTGACAAAACTATTTTAAATAGCTGCAACTTAACATACATAAGTAACAAACAGCATAATAACAACATAGCTGTAAAACAAGAAAGGCACACACTACATACATAAAGCCTAACCAGGCGTTTTCTCAAGGAATTCTGAAATAAAATCATGTCTGAAGCCCAGAACACTCTACACATTTCCCCACTTAGTTTAGAGAAAAGGAAATATTAGCCTGGCCCACTAGTATCCCTCTTTAGGTTTGTGAACTTTATAGTCTAAACATTTAGAGTGATGTGATAATCAAACACTCTAAAAGTTTAAAATGAAAGAGTATATAAGAGAATTGACAGAGTGTGTGTACCTTCAGTGTGCAGTGCCTCATTAAAATCCAGCCGCTGTTGGACGTGGAGGTGAAGTGTGTGTCTCTTTACTAGCTTCGTCGAAGCATGTTGTTTTTGTCGCTGTTTCAGCATATTTGAAACTTACATTCAACTAAAATGTTCTTTTCTTTGTGGTCGATAAAAGAAACGTACTGAAAATATCTTCATTTTAAGAAACTCGGCTTCGGGGTTCGCCATGACGTCTTGATAGTAGACACAGACACGCCCCCTCCCACACACACACACACTCACACACACACACACACACACACGTACACACAGACAGCGCGCAGCGCGCCTCTTTTTTGTCGCCTCTTCAGCAGCGCTGCAACACTCAGATCTTCTCAGTTTCTAGCCGATACTACATAAAAAATAACGCAAAATAACGCAGTAACGCATCATGTAGTAACGGTAACGGAGTTACTGAATATAAAAAAATAACGCGTTAGATTACTAGTTACCGCCGATAGTAACGGCGTTACAGTAACGTGTTACTTTGTAACGCGTTAGTCCCAACACTGTATATATCAATACAGTCTGCAAGGGATACAGTCCGTAAGCACACATGATTGTGCGTGCTGCTGGTCCACTGATAGTACTAACCTTTAACAGTTAATTTTACTCATTTTCATTAATTACTAGTTTCTATGTAACTGTTTTTATATTGTTTTACTTTCTTTTTTATTCAAGAAAATGTTTTTGGTTGTCCAAATTAGGCATAATAATGTGTTAATTCCACGACTGCATATATCGGTTGATATCGATATTGGTAATTAAAGTGTTGGACAATATCGGGATATCGGATATCGGCAAAAAGCCATTATCGGACAGTCTTAGAGCAATCGCCTCTGAACTTGAAATAGTACCCGGTAGTAAATGACCACAAGAAGGCATCGTTATAAGTCTTCAGAGAGATTTAATGATATTAAATGTCAAAAGCACGACATGTTGCGACACAACAAGGCCTCATGCGGCAGTTGGACAAAAGTGTTTGTCGTCTTCAAAAACAGATAGTGAAAGTCTTGACAGTCTCACTGGTGATGTTTTGGTCAACGTCAACACGAGAGGCCTCTTTGATGAATAGAAAACCACATGTGTATGTCTACAGGTGGACTACTTGTTCCCATTAGTGGCGGGGTAATGGCAGTGAGACAGCTGATGTCAAATTACTGCAGTGGATTTTAGCAGATTCGATTGTCTGGTACAACACGTGGACACACATACAGTACATGTACATGCACGCTCCCGTTGTCTGTACTTTAATATACTGCATATTTATATATGTATATATTTATACAACTGTGGGACATTTTTTAAGGACATTTGACGACACACACATTAAAAAACCTTCATTGCTTTCTAATAAGGGTACCCTTAAGAGGGTTCAGAAATGCCTTAATAAACAATTACGCAAGACTTTTGGATCAAGGATTGCACAAACACAACACGACCGATCTCAATGAAACTGTGTGGACTTTTGGGCCGAGCAAAATAGCCCATTTTATTTTGGTGGGTATATTCATTTATTCCCACCTTTTGCTGTCATGGTCCACTTGGGTCGGGTCTGATAAGTCAATTGTATATTGGAAGTGTGTTGGCCAAAATGTAGCACTGACGCTACCTTTACCAAGTCCTGCTGTTAACCCGGAATTTTTGTGTGTCTGTGGCTTTCATGCCTATGAGTGATCCAAATAGGTTCATTAGGTCTTCAAATAATTACACAATTTGTCATTCTTACGCACACAGTTCTGGCAGAGCTAATGAGTGTTTGGTTCCAAGAAAAACATTGTTCATAACTTGTCCAGACACCATATATCACTAAGGAGTGGCACAGGAGGACGCAAACGTTAGCAACACTCGCATAGCTATATGAGCTACATTGCTAACATTACACCCACGTTTTAACACCATGTTAGGTTAGCATATTCGCCTGTCCAGGGCATGACGTTAAAGTGCATCCGGCAGTGGAGGCTCCTCTATGGGGGTCTTGGGGCACTAGGAGGTTAACCCCTTTACTACTGTTACCCCAGGTAGCCCTTGGCAAAGGCCTAGTACCTGACTGCCCCCTAGCCAGGGATACAGTGAAGACCTCGACGGCGGAGCAGGCGGAAGACGGTAGATTTAAGAACTACCACAAAGGCTGCAACGGCGGCAGAAGGCTGCAGCAGAAAAGGGTCCCCAGTCGTCTTGGACTCCATGCCACTGGACCCTGACCCGATTCTGTCAAGGATCGTGTAGTGACTGTCTGTGCACCAGTCTCCCCTCGTAAAACAAAGTCACGCACAGGCATCCTCCATAAAGGGATACACCCCTACCAGGAGGATCGTCATACTCGTTCGAGTGACCGCCGATAAAAAAATTCGCCAAATAACAACTAAATGATAAAACCAATACCCGGTGCCTGGGAATCCAAAGTACCAATTGTTGGTACTTTTCTATGTGTTCATGTGTTAAAACATTTTCATTTGTTTAATAATAAAATGGCATTTTTGTGTTTAACATTTAACGCTGAACCGATAATGCCTATGCTGTCCAGTTGTTCCACACTTCTGAATCTCATTTGCAAGTATTGTAAGTATTGCAGACTTTGCATGCAGTTGCAATTCCAAGACATTAGAGCAGGGGTCGGGAACCTTTTTAGCTTAGAGAGCTATGAAAGCCAAATATTTTAAAATGTATTTCCGTGCGAGCCATATAATATTTTTTAACACTGAATACAACTAAATGCGGGCGTTTTAAGTAAGACCAACATTTTTAGAGTATAATACGTCTCTTATTCTCTAAAGCTAACCAATAATAACTAAAATACTTCTTACCATTAATGCGACTTCTTAAACAGGTGCGGTAAAAAACGGATGAATGGATTAAAATGCATGAGAATGTTTTGTATTTTCAACGTTAATTTTAACACTGTGATTACCAGCGGAATTATTCAGTACTTATCCTGTTAAAGGCCTACTGAAATGCGATTTTCTTATTTAAACGGGGAGGGGAGCAGGTCCATTCTATGTCATACTTGATCATTTCGCGATATTGCCATATTTTTGCTGAAAGGATTTAGTAGAGAACATCGACGATAAAGTTCGCAACTTTTGGTCGCTGATAACATTTTTAACCCTGTGATTACCAGCGGAATTATTAATTACTTATCGTGTTAAGCAATGTCAGCTAAGATTTATCTGAGAGCCAAGTGCAGTCATCAAAAGAGCCACATCTGGCTCGAGAGCCATAGGTTCCCTACCCCTGCATTAGAGGGCAGTGGTGTATAGGCTATTGTGTGTTGCCTTGTCAGGAAGTATTCTTTGCCATTAAGCTGAAAGTCTAGTCTTTGGTTGAACCCTACAAAGTGTTTGTACTGTAAGTATTGTATATATTACACACCACCTGTTTGATTGTAACGTGCATCTTAATTGTCGTTTTCATTACCAAATTTGGAGGTGTTGAAATGGACATGTAAAATCGCTTATGCTAATCAGTTGCGGGTCTAAATTAGCATCGAGCTAGCGCTTTTTGAAAAGTGGTGCCTCGCTGCACGTTTGAGTGTTTTCGATCAGGCAGATTTGCTTCGCTGGCATGGAGAATTGCATCATTGCCTAGAGCCAGTCCGACTGAGTCCGCTCTGAGTGCTGCTTGACTGCTTGTGGTCCCGCCGAGTGTTTGAAACTGGACATGACAGCGGTAACGAAAAAATGTCAGTTTGATCTGACGTGAATAGTTAACCGTTAGGACTGACAGAAAACAAGCGTTACCTTTAAAAGTACCAGTATTTATTCAACTGGTGGATTGTTGGTAGGCTTTATTTAAGATACACTATAATGCCGAAAGTATTTGGCCACACATCCAAATAATCAATCAGGTGTCATAATCACTTGGCCCGGCCACAGGTGTATAAGATCAAGTGAAAGAATGGGCCGCTCTCAGGAGCTCAGTGATTTCCAGCGCGGATCTGTCATAGGATGCCACCTGTGCAACAAATTCAGTCGTGAAATTTCCTCGCTCCTAAATATTCCAAAGTCAACTGTCGGCTTTATTATAAGAAAATGGAAGAGTTTGGGAACAACAGCAACTCAGCCACGAAGTGGTAGGCCATGCAAACTGACATTAAGGGGTCAGGGGATGCTGAAGTGCATAGTGCAAAGAGGTCGCCGACTTTCAGCACAGTCAGTTGCTACAGAGCTCCAAACTTCAGGTGACCTTCGAATTAGCCCACGTACAGTACGCAGAGAGCTTCATAGAATGGATTTCCATGGCCGAGCAGCTGCATCCAAGCCATACACCACCAAGTCCAATGCAAAGCGTCGGATGCAGTGGCGTAAAGCACGTCGCCACTGGACTCTAGAGCAGTGGAGACGCCTTCTCTGGAGTGATTAATCACGCTTTTCCATCTTTGAAGGTTGCCAGGAGAACGGTAGGTTTCGGACTGCGTTGTGCCGAGTGTGAAATTTGGTGGAGGA
>NC_084564.2:24672500-24727500 GCF_033978685.3 Nerophis lumbriciformis
TTTATTTTTTGCATTCATTTTGGCCAAAGGGGGCGCATTTCAATTTCTTACACATACTTGTTATTACATATGTTGGCCAGAGGGGGAGCACTTTTAAAACCGACACACAGTCAATTTGAAAAATCCCTCCTTTTTGGCACCACCCTCATTTTGATATATATTTCACCACCAGGGGTGCAAATGAGATATTCTCTATTAGATACAATGGTTTCCCTTATTGGGACCATGATTTATGTCCTAACTTGTTCACACCTCCTCATATGGAAGGCACTTTTCCTTGTTGATGTCTCAAGAAGGGTAGAAATACAAGAACACATACACACGCACACACACACACACACACACACACACACACACACACACACACACACACACACACACACACACACACACACAAAAAGACTACGAAATAAAAAAAAATATATAGATATGTTGTATTAACAGGTAGATATATTAAACTAAACTGTACAGAAGTTATACATCCAAGCACAGTAATATAGTTATATACAGTTATACGACCTGAAGCACAGGTCGCCATAGTAACCAGATGGTGCCAAGCAGGATGACAAAAGCGTGACAAGCGGGGACACGGGCATACCTGGGCTTCTGGCTGATACTGCAGCGGCATCGTCTACCTGGAAGAATAACAGAAGGTCATATTTATGTCAACGCATGCAGTAATTTCATAATAATATCCAACACAAGAAGTGTGAGAAACATGGACTTAGATGATAACGCTCAGATTTGATTGACACTTAAGCACTCTTACACTTAAATCCAACTTTCTATGCTAATTGCTGGTCTGTCAATAGTAATTTAGTTTATTGTTTAATGTTTTTTTTTTGGTCTTACTGTACTTTTTATTATAATTGTTTTATTGTTGCATATGGCCTTGTTGTCCTGTTGTTTGGTGCTGTCCTGTTCTTATGTGTTTGGCATTCAATGCCGCAGGGACGACAGATGAAAATTAGCCACTGAGTACAATCTTGCATATTCATTAATATGTACTTTCCATGTTTAAAAAATAAAGCCAAAGTTTAAGTCAAATATCACATTTCTTTTAAACAATTGTTTTTTCTTCAAAAAATTCACGATTTTTATCCATACAACACAATTTCTGTTCTTTTTTAATGAACATTTAATTTGATTTAATGAATGTTTTATACTGAAACAAATTCATGTTAAAAAATGTGTTCAATAAGTTATTTTTTTTATGTAAAGCAACACATTTTACATATTTGAAACACACATTTGCATATATTTCTGACACTTCTTCGACCGGGATTGTTTACCAGCCCAGCCCTAACACTGATAATAGGAATATGCCATTATATTGTCAATGATGGTGTTACGATTGTGTTGTTTGTGGCCCCAGGATGCAGAGGTGGCAGGTGAAGTGCAGGTAAAAATATTTAATGACAAAACAAAAATGTATTAAAGTACAAAGGAAGCATAGGACAAGCTAAGCAGCATGGAGGTACAAAGCACAAAGCAAAACAGTATTTCAAGCACAACAATATAGTCACCATCCAAAAATGATCAACCCCCGTTTAGAGGACAAGGCTCGCTTAAAAAGCATCCTGATTTGAATCAGGGACGGGTGAGGGGAGTACAAAGGAACAAATAATGGGAGTGTTAGACAAGAAATACCGTATTTTTCGGACTATAAGGCGCACTTAAAATCCTTTCATTTTCTCAAAAATTGACAGTGCGTCTTATAAATCTGTGCGCCTAATGTACGACATAATTCTGGTTGTGCTTACTGACCTCGAAGCAGTTTTATTTGGTACATGGTGTAATGATAAGTGTGACCAGTAGATGGCGGTCATACATAAGGGATACGTGTAGACTGCAATATGATGGCAGTAAACAACACCAAAACTTTAAATGTGTCACATGGGGGTTGCATATTTACGCGGGATCGTTCCTCCAATACAACACGGTAGTGATGGGTCCGGCAACACCGATGCATCGGCGCATGCGTCGAGCTCATAGAGCGAAACCCTGTGTCGGTGCGCGTACCGCTTTTAGAAAGTCACGTGACCGATCATGAGCTGTTTTGGTCACGTGACCGATACGCGAACTGTGTCGCACTGACGCCTCCTCTGTGCCCTGTGAGCGTGTCTTTTCTACAGCCGGAGAAATAATAACTAAGAAGAGAAAGCGTCTAAAATTGAATACGTTGGAAAAACTGTTTTTTTTTAAAATAAAAATGTGTAAAAAAAATAATAATAATTTCCAGGTCCACAAGCATCCTCATTCACAACACGTTCTCTTAGATCTCCATGTTATGATACATGTTCACATTATTTATTGACTGTATCTAAAAAAGACAAAAAATATATTTTTATTTAAATGAAGTTATGAAATAATCCTAAATGAAATACAATGACTTGGTTTATATTATTGTATATACTAGGTCAGTGGTTCTCAACCTTTTTTCAGCAATGTACCCCCTGTGAATTTTTTTTTATTCAAGTACCCCCTAATCAGAGCAAAGCATTTTTGGTTGAAAAAAAAAAAGATGAAGTAAAATACAGCACTATGTCATCAGTTTCTGATCTATTAAATTGTATAACAGTGCAAAATATTGCTCATTTGTAGTGGTCTTTCTTGAACTATTTGGAAAAAAAGATATAAAAATAGCTAAAAACTTGTTGAAAAATAAACAAGTGATTCAATTATAAATAAAGATTTCTACACCTAGAAGTACCTACTCAGTGGCCTAGTGGTTAGAGTGTCCGCCCTGAGATCGGTAGGTTGTGAGTTCAAACCCCGGCCGAGTCATACCAAAGACTATAAAAATGGGACCCATTACCTCCCTGCTTGGCACTCAGCATCAAGGGTTGGAATTGGGGGTTAAATCACCAAAATGATTCCCGGGCGCGGCCACCGCTGCTGCCCACTGCTCCCCTCACCTCCCAGGGGGTGATCAAGGGTGATGGGTCAAATGCAGAGAATAATCTCGCCACACCTAGTGTGTGTGTGACAATCATTGGTACGTTAACTTTAACTTTAACTTTAAGTAATAATCAACTTAAAGTGCCCTCTTTGGGGATTGTATTAGAGCTCCATCTGGATTCATGAACTTAATTCTAAACATTTCTTCTCAAAAAAAAAAATCTTTAACATCAATATTTATGGAACATGTCCACAAAAAATCTAGCTGTCAACATTGAATATTGCATTGTTGCATTTCTTTTCACAGTTCTTTATGACAGACATTGTAGTGACAAACCTGAGCTTGTGCTTCACTGAGTTTATGAACTTACATTCATATTTTGTTGAAGTATTATTCAATAAATATATTTATAAAGGATTTTTGAATTGTTGCTATTTTTAGAATATTTAAAAAAAATCTCATGTACCCCTTGGCATACCTTCAAGTACCCCCAGGGGTACGCGTACCCCCATTTGAGAACCACTGTACTAGGTCATAAAATCAGTGTCAGTTGAGTCGGTCCATAGGTTGCCTGTAGGGATTTTTAATGTCCAGCAGATGTCAGTATTTAGTGACACAGTATCGACACAGTATCAATACAGTTTTGCAATGTGTCGAAACGCTTCATGAGGCCTCATCAACCCATCACTACAACACGGACACTCCGGACAAAAACGTGAAGGTAAGAGATGATTTATTTAACATAAATCATAGGCAAACAGAGAACTAGCAAAAGAAAAGCGTGCCGTACGCACAGGAAGCTAAGGCTAACACTTAGCACAGAACTGAGACAACTAGGCACGGAGTCTAGAACAGGAGCACGAATCAGGAATATCAAAACGTGACTGTTGCTTACCGCAAACAAGGAAGCCAGGACGAGTGAACAGAAAGGCAGGCTTAAATAGTGTCAGTGATGACAAACAGGTGCGCGTCGGGAACACAAGCGGCAGGTGAAAATAATAAGTAACCATGGTAACAAACTCAAACAATGAAGTGCAACCAGGAACTAAAGAAGTCCAAAACTAACAGAACATAACTAAACTAAACATGATCCGGACCACGGAACATGACAAAATGTCCCATTGAGAACATAGAACATTACAATCAAAAAATCTGTCAAAATGTTTTTAGTACGACTTTGGTAAGCTATGAAGCCGCACAGCTTGATGGATTGTCGGCGCATTAAACATACAAGTATTATTATGGTGTGTGTATAAGGACTAGAGATGTCCGATAATGGCTTTTTTGCCGATATCCGATATTCAGATATTGTCCAACTCTTAATTACCGATACCGATATATACAGTCGTGGAATTAACACATTATTATGCCTAATTCTGTTGTGATGCCTCGCTGGATGCATTAAACAATGTAACAAGGTTTTCCAAAATAAATCAACTCACTGCCATATTTATTATTGAAGTCACAAAGTGCTTTTTTTTTTTTTAACATGCCTCAAAACATCCATCCATCCATCCATTTTCTACCGCTTATTCCCTTTGGGGTCGCGGGGGCTGGAGCCTATCTCAGCTACAATCGGGCGGAAGGCGGTGTACACCCTGGACAAGTCTCCACCTCATCGCAGGGCCAACACAGATAGACAGACAACATTCACACACTAGGGCCAATTTAGTGTTGCCAATCAACTTATCCCCAGGTGCATGTCTTTGGAAGTGGGAGGAAGCCGGAGTACCCTGAGGGAACCCACACAGTCACGGGGAGAACATGCAAACTCCACACAGAAAGATCCCGAGCCCGGGATTGAACCCAAGATTACTCAGGACCTTCGTATTGTGAGGCAGACTCACTAACCCCTCTTCCACCGTGCTGCCTGCCTCAAAACAGCAGCTTGGAATTTGGGACATGCTCTCCCTGAGAGAGCATGAGGAGGTTGAGGTGGGCGGGGTTGTGGGGAGGGTGGAGGGGGTAGCGGGGGTGTATATTGTAGTGTCCCGGAAGAGTTAGTGCTGCAAGGGGTTTTGTTCTGTTGTGTTTATGTTGCTCCTGGTGGGTCCTGGTTAGCGCCTTGCATGGCAGCTCCCGCCATCAGTGTGTGAATGTGTGTATGAATGGGTGAATGTGGAAATAGTGTCAAAGGGCTTTGAGTTCCTTAAATAAAAGGTGGAAAAGCGCTACACAAGTACAACCCATTTATACAAGTACAACCCATGTTGTGTTACGGTGCGGATGTTCTCCCGAAATGTGTTTGTCATTCTTGTTTGGTGTGGGTTCACAGTGTGGCGCATATTTGCATTCACTTGTGTGTGTGAAAAGCCGTAGGTATTATGTGATTGGGCCGGCACGCAAAGGCAGTGCCTTTGAGGTTTATTGGCGCTCTGTACTTCTCCCCACGTCCATGTACCACTCCGTACAGCGGCGTTTTAAAAAGCCATACATTTTACTTTTTGAAACCGATACCGATAATTTCCGATATTACATTTTAAAGCATTTATCGACATCTCTAGTGAATATGTGTTCCCCATACTAAAGTGTTACCAAATTTTCATAGGAAGCACCCTGTCATTCATTCATTTCATCCACACAAAAACCGGGTCGCCTACGGATCGTGCGATGTCTGCGTATAGGGAGTGACGGACTATGTTTGTAATTATGCCTTTTGTTTGCAGGGTTTTCCTTACTGAGGATGAGCAGGATTCCGAGGGTGAACAGCACCACGGCTAGTGCCAGTCCACAAATCCTCAGGCTCTCATAGTCTACAAAGCACAGAAGACACGATTCCTTTTAAATCAATATGTCCAAAGACTTGCGCACATGTTAGTAACTATAAACGACACTTACCGTAGACAAAGGGGTTGTCCTCTTTTTCTTTTTCATCTAGAAAAAATGTCAAAGCAAACAATTAGTCACACAAGTGTGTTGTGTTGTGTTGTTGTGAAATAGGTAAATGAGAGTTCGGCCCTAACTTAAATTGCAGAGGGTACAAGGGAGGATTAAGTCATAGAGACTGGAGGCACAACATTGTGTATAAAATAAAGTAAATATTAATAAATGATTTTATCATTACAAAATTGCTCATTCTTAAGTGACTTCTCAAAATGTTATTGTTTTGTTCTATTTTCTTTTATTAAATAGATGAACATTGTGTGTTTTTTGTAAATAAAATAAATGGGGAAAAAGGTTATGACTTTTTGCAATATTCTGCTTTTTTATCATTTAATATTTCTCTAAAAATATGATATTGATTTATCTTTATTGTTTAACTTTAGGTTTTAATAATTAAATGTTTTAAATAAATGCATGAACTGGAAGAGTATATGACTTTCTAATATTTGTAAGAATGTAATATTCTGGTGTCGATCATTATTTATTTTACTTTTTTCTCATAACATTAAAACTTGTAAAAATGTTACTTTTTCCTTTAAAAAAAACGAAGTTTTTCTTTTGAGAGGATATGTCTTCTTTATTCAAAAATCAATTTTACTTCATTCTATTTATGCCTCACAATATGATGTTTCCTCAAAAATAATAACAACAATAGAATAAACTTATTTTGACTCCTTTTCGGACATGTTGGACTGTGCAAGTGCAAACATGTGACAAATGTAAGTTTGCTAAACAAGTTAAAAACAAACTAAATAATTACTTTAACAAATAACATGAAGTTATTTTCTTAAATACATGACTTTTCCCACATTATACCACAACTTTATTTTTGTACTTTCTTCGTATTATTTTTAGTCTGCACAATTGCATTTGTTTACATGATGTATAAAATAAAGTAAACATTAATAAAGGATTGTATCATTACAAAATTGCTCATTCTTAAGTGACTTCTCAAAAGGTTATTGTTTTGTTCTATTTTCTTTTATAAAATAGATGAACATTGTGTGTTTTTTGTAAATAAAATAAATGGGGAAAAAAGGTCATGACTTTTTGCAATATTCTGCTTTATTATCATTGAATATTTATCTAAAAACATGCTATTAATTTACCTTTATTGTTTAACTTTAGATTGTAATAATCAAAGGTTATTCTTGTAGATTTACTACTCATATTATATATTTTTTTAAATACATGTATGAACTGGAAGAGTATATGATTTTCTAATATTTGTAAGAATTTAATATTCTGGTGTCGATCATTATTTCTTTTACTTCTTTCTCATAACTTTAAAACTCATAAAAATTTTACTTTTCCCTTAAAAAAAATGAAGTTGTTCTCTTGAGAGTATATGACTCCTTTATTCAAAATCCATTTGACTTAATTCTATTTATGCCTCACAATATGTTGTTTCCTCAAAAATAATAACAATAATAGAATAATATTTGCTTCTTTTGACTCCTTTTCGGACATGTTGGACTGTGCAAGTGCAAACATGTGACAATTGTAAGTTTGTTAAACAAGTTTAAAACAAACTAAATAATTACCTTAACAAATAACATGAAGTTATTTTCTTAAATACAAAACTTTTCCTACATTATATCACAACTTTATTTTTGTACTTTATTCGTATTATTTTTAGTCTGCATAACTGCATTTGTTTACATGATGTATAAAATAAAGTAAACATCAATAAAATATGTTATCATTACAAAATTGCTCATTCTTAAGTGACTTCTCAAAATGTTACTGTTTTGTTCTATTTTCTTTTATAAAATAGATGAACATTGTGTGTTTTTTGTAAATAAAATAAATGGGGAAAAAAGGTCATGACTTTTTGCAATATTCTGCTTTATTATCATTGAATATTTCTCTAAAAACATGCTATTAATTTACCTTTATTGTTTAACTTTAGCTTGTAATAATTAAAGGTTATTCTTGTGGATTTACTACTCATATTATATATATATTTTAAATACATGTATGAACTGGAAGAGTATATGACTTTCTAATATTTGTAAGAATTTAATATTCTGGTGTCGATCATTATTTATTTTACTTTTTTCTCATAACATTAAAACTGAAGTTTTTCTCTTGAGAGTATATGACTTCTTTATTCAAAATCCATTTGACTTAATTCTATTTATGCCTCACAATATGATGTTTCCTCAAAAATAATAACAATAATAGAATAATCTTTGCTTCTTTTGACTCCTTTTCAGACATGTTGGACTGTGCAAGTGCAAACATGTGACGAATGTAAGTTTGTTAAACAAGTTTAAAACAAACTAAATATTTACCTTAACAAATAACATGAAGTTATTTTCTTGAATACATGACTTTTCCCACATTATATCACAACTTTATTTTTGTACTTTCTTCGTATTATTTTTAGTCTGCACAATTGCATTTGTTTACATTATGTATAAAATAAAGTAAACATTAATAAAGGATTTTATCATTACAAAATTGCTCATTCTTAAGTGACTTCTCAAAAGGTTATTGTTTTGTTCTATTTTCTTTTATTAAATAGATGAACATTGTGTGTTTTTTGTAAATAAAATAAATGGGGAAAAAAGGTCATGACTTTTTGCAATATTCTGCTTTATTATCATTGAATATTTCTCTAAAAACATTCTATTAATTTACCTTTATTGTTTAACTTTAGCTTGTAATAATTCAAGGTTATTCTTGTGGATTTACTACTCATATTATATATATTTTTAAATAAATGTATGAACTGGAAGAGTATATGACTTTGTAATATTTGTAAGAATGTAATATTCTGGTGTCGATCATTATTTATTTTACTTTTTTCTCATAACATTAAAACTGAAGTTTTTCTCTCGAGAGTAAATGACTTCTTTATTCAAAAATCAATTTTACTTCATTCTATTTATGCCTCACAATATGATGTTTCCTCAAAAATAATAACAATAATAGAATAATCTTTGCTTCTTTTGACTCCTTTTCGGACATGTTGGACTGTGCAAGTGCAAACGTGACGAATGTAAGTTTGTTAAACAAGTTTAAAACAAACTAAATAATTACCTTAACAAATAACATGAAGTTATTTTCTTAAATACATGACTTTTCCCACATTATATTACAACTTTATTTTTGTACTTTCTTTGTATTTTTTTAGTCTGCACAACTGCATTTGTTTACTCAATTGCTCCCCGTCAACTTGTAAGGTGGCATTGAGTGTTAAGCGAATATTCCTAAAATAATTTTGTTTAAAAATTTGCAGAAAGATTTATGCAGATTATGTAGGCAAGATTCAAAGTCTATTATCATTGTCATGTTACGTACAGTAATTGTGTACGTGCATACAGCAAGGGAGGGATTCATATGGCCCCATTGCTGCGTGTCTCTCGTGAGAGGAAGAGGGAAGGTTAATCAATTGGCAATACAGTCTGCTGAAAATGATGGAAAGCGCCACTCTACGTACAGGCTGTGGTCAAGGTTGGTAATGCCCCAAAAACACATTTCAAGATATTCGCCATTCTTCTGCCATCTGGCGGCAAAAGTGGAAATTTGTCACGCTTCTAGTGTCAGGTAAACCGCGATGAATGGGGCCATATAAATCCCCTTCTTACTGTATGTACAAAATCATGCATTTATATCTACTATTTTTCCAATCATAAGACAGTGCGACGTCTAAATACAATTGAAATTAAACTCACATTTTAGAGTAAAATACAAACTAATCAATGATTTGTAGTGATGTTATTATGCGGTTCTGTTCTAATCCCGAGTGTGTACTCATGTTTGTGTTGAGCGCACTCACCCTGAACATCCACGTCTGCTGCAGCTGACAGTTATAGTCATCCACATTAGCAGCAGGAAAAAATAAATAAAAAATCACACAAAAACAATGTGTCAGTTGACGACAACCATCAGACATCATCTATTTGAGGGGTGTCATTGTTGTGTGACGCAGACTTCACACAGGGGCAGTTCCTGTGTGGTGAGAAATAACACACACCAAAAAGCCCTCAAGTAGTCACTGATTTCATCACTGCAGAGGCATCAACCCTGCCTCCTTATGGACGCTCAGCATCCATGCATGCCTGGGACTGTGTGTGTGTGTGTGTGTGTGTGTGTGTGTGTGTGTGTGTGTGTGTGTGTGTGTGTGTGTGTGTGTGTGTTCTTGTATTTCTAACCTTCTTGAAACACCAACAAGGAAAAGTATCTTCCATATGAGGAGGTGTGAACAAGTTAGGACATAAATCATGGTCCCAATACGGAAAACCATTGCATCTAATAGAGAATGTCTCATTTGCACCCCTGCTGGTGAAATCTATCAAAATGAGGGTGGTCCCAAAAAGGAGGGATTTTTCAAATTGACTGTGTGTCGGTTTTAAAAGTGCTCTCACTTCTGGTCAACATATGAAATAACAAGTTTGTGTTAAAATTTGAAGTGCTCCCCCTCTGGCCAACATGTGCAATAGCAAGTGTGTGTAAGACATTGAAATGCGCCCCCTTTGGCCAAAATTAATAAAACAAATTAAATCAATATGTATATAGAGACATAGTGTAAAAACTTGAAGTAAATAATGAAGATTCAAAACCAATTACAAACAAAATATTCTAAAGAAAAAAAAAAAGAACTAAAAGCAGTCTTTTTCTCACAATGTGTTGACTTTTTTCTTATAAAATTGGTAACAATTTCTCATATTGTTTTTGTTTCTGTAATATTGCAATGTTTTCTCGTAAAATTATTACTTCTGTATGTGAAATGATTGCTGTTTGATGCAAAACGTGTGTCATATAAATTTCAGACTTTTATCACAATATTGCCTATTTTGTTGTTGTTCTTGTAAAATAGTGACATTTTTTGAGTAAAATCATGACTTTTGTCATAATTTTGCCAGGTAAAATTCCGATTATTATTGTAATATTGCCAACATTTTAAAGTTTTCTTATAAAATTGTGACTTTTGTCGAGTAAAATAACGACTCTTTTCATAAAATTGCCAAAAATGTAAGCTTTTCTTGTAAAAGTGTGGCTGTTATTGAGTAAAATTCCAACTTTTGTCATAATATTGCACAAATGTTCAGTTTTTCTTGTAAAAGTTTGACTTGCGTTGAGTAAAATGACGACTTTTATTATATTACTGCCAAAATTCTTGTGAAATTGCTACCTTTCTCTTGTGAAATTCCAACTCATTTTTCACAACAAGCTTTTTTATATTTGCATAGTATGTGAATATTATTATTATTAATGTTGTAAATATAATTTTTTATATATCTAGAAAGTGTGGTCCTGGAGAGGTAGGCATTTTTCGGAGGTCTCAAGAAGGTAAGAAATACAAGAATGTGTGTGCGTGTGCGTGTGTGTGTGTGTGTGTGTGTGTGTGTGTGTGTGTGTGTGTGTGTGTGTGTGTGTGTGTGTGTGTGTGTGTGTGTGTGTGTGCGTGTGGTTTAGAAGAGGGGGACACACTTACCAGCCACGCACACCAGCAGCGAGGAGAGGAAGAGAGAAATAGTTTCCATGGCAACTGTTGATATAGAACAATATAAGAAAAGAAGGGAGGGTGAAGGACAAAATGAAAGAAAATCTGCCGTTTTAGAATGCTACTTCAGGGCACTTCATTAGGGACATATGTGGCATCCAAAACAAGTACTGTACTTGCAAATTGCAATGGGTCATTGAACGCCACACCAAGTAATGTCATTGTAACAATACATCATGCAAACAGTACTGTTTGTATAACATAAACCAATTATGTTGTGATAAGAAGGAATCCACAGATTGAATAGATACAATGATGCACAACAATTAGTAGAAAATATGGTACATAAACAGTATTTTCATATTTAGGAGGTGAGAGAAGTCTCATAGAAATCTAATTGGAAGAACCAATTGTGTACTAAAGTGCTCTCTCTTAGTCTTGAGTGGTTTTATTGATTTGCTTGTAATGTATCATAGATTATGTTTGCAAGTAGGCAACACTAGCACTAATGCTTTGTATCCACCTGGATGTGTTTGCCTATCATCGGCATCTGACCTCCTCCAAAGTCCCACAATTGAATCAGCACCAAATTGTAATTCACACACTATGGAACACAGATAGTCTGCTGTTTTTCAGAAGCTACTGCAAAAAGGTTAGTCAAAGATCCTCTATGTAACAGGAGCACTCTGTTTTTTTTAAGAATCTACCGCAAAAATGCTAGTTAAAGATTTTCAACACAACAGGAGAACTTTGCTTTTTTAAAGAATCTACTGCAAAAATTATAGTCAAATATCCTCTATATGACAGGAACACTGTTTTTTTGAAGAATCTACTGCAAAAATCTGTGTCAAAGATCCTCTGTACAACAGGAGCACTCCGGTGTTTTTTAAGAATCTACTGCAAACATGCTAGTTAAAGATATTCAACGAAACAGGAGCACTTTGCTTTTTTTAAGAATATACTGCAAAAATGCTAGTCAAAGATCCTCTATAAGACAGCAATGCTCTGCAATTTTTGTGGAATAAACTGCAAAATGCGAGTCAAAGATTATCTTTAAGACAGGGGTATTTTTTTTTTTTTAAAGGAATCTACTGCAAAAATGCTACTCAAAGATCCTCTATATGACAGGAGCACTCTGCTGTTTTTAAGAAGCTACTGCAAAAAGACTAGTCAAAGATCCTCTATGACAGGAGAAATCTGCTTTTTTAGAGAATCTACTGCAAAAATGTTACTTAAAGATCCTCAACGCAACAGGAGCACTTTGCTTTTTTAAAGAATATACTGCAAAAATGCTAGTCAAAGATCCTCTATTAGACAACAGTGCTCTGCTATTTTTTGTGGAATAAACTGCAAAATGCGAGTCAAAGATTTTCTGTGAGACAGGGGTATTCTGCTTTTTTTTAAAGAATCTACTGCAAAAATGCTAGTCAAAGATCCTCTACATGACAGGAGCACTCTGCTGTTTTTAAGAAGCTACTGCAAAAAGACTAGTCAAAGATCCTCTATGACAGGAGAATTCTGCTTTTTTAAAGAACCTACTGCAAAAATGCTAGTTAAAGATCCTCAGCGCAACAGGAGCCCTTTGCTGTTTTTAAAGAATCTACTGCAAAAATGCTAGTCAAAGATCCTCTGTAAGACAACAGCGCTCTGCTATTTTTTGTAGAATAAACTGCAAAATGCGAGTCAAAGATTTTCTGTGAGACAGGGGTATTCTGCTTTTTTATTTTAAAGAATGCACTGCAAAAATGCTAGTCAAAGATCCTCTATATGACAGGAGCACTCTGCTGTTTTTAAAAAGCTACTGCAAAAAGACTAGTCAAAGATCCTCTATGACAGGAGAATTCTGCTTTTTTAGAGAATCTACTCCAAAAATGCTAGTCAAAGATCCTCTATTAGACAACAGCACTCTGCTATATGTTGTAGAATAAACTGCAAAATGCGAGTCAAAGATTTTCTGTGAGACAGGGGTATTCTGCTTTTTTTTTTAAAGAATGTACTGCAAAAATGCTAGTCAAAGATCCTCCATATGACAGGAGCACTCTGCTGTTTCTAAGAAGCTACTGCAAAAAGACTAGTCAAAGATCCTCTATGACAGGAGAATTCTGCTTTTTTAGAGTCTACAGCAAAAATGTGTGTCAAAGATTCTCTGTATGACAGGAGAACTCTGCCGTTTTTTTAAGAATCTACTGCAAAAATGCTAGTTAAAGATATTCAACGAAACAGGAGCACTTTGCTTTTTTAAAGAATATACTGCAAAAATGCTAGTCAAAGATCCTCTATAAGACAGCAATGCTCTGCAATTTTTGTGGAATAAACTGCAAAATGCGAGTCAAAGATTCTCTTTAAGACAGGGGTATTCTGCTTTTTTTTAAGGAATCTACTGCAAAAATGCTAGTCAAAGATCCTCTATATGACAGGAGCACTCTGCTGTTTTTAAAAAGCTACTGCAAAAAGACGAGTCAAAGATCCTCTATGACAGGAGAATTTTGCTTTTTAGAGAATCTACTGCAAAAATGCTAGTTAAAGATCCTCAACGCAACAGGAGCCCTTTGCTTTTTTAAAGAATCTACTGCAAAAATGCTAGTCAAACATCCTCTATAAGACAACAGCGCTCTGCTATTTTTTGTAGAATAAACTGCAAAATGCGAGTCAAAGATTTTCTGTGAGACAGGGGTATTCTGCTTTTTTTTTTTAAGAATCGACTGCAAAAATGCTAGTCAAAGATGCTCTATATGACAGGAGCACTCTGCTGTTTCTAAGAAGTTACTGTAAAAAGACTAGTCAAAGATCCTCTTTGACAGGAGAATTCTGATTTTTTAGAGCCTACTGCAAAAATGTGTGTCAAAGATCCTCTGTATGACAGGAGAATTCTGCTATTTTTTTAAGAATCTATTGCAAAAATGCGAGTTAAAGATCCTCAACGCAACAGGAGCACTTTGGTTTTTAAAGAATCGACTGCAAAAATGCTAGTCAAAGATCTTCCAAATGACAGGAGCACTCTGCTGTTTCTAAGAAGCTACTGCAAAAAAACTAGTCAAAGATCCTCTTTGACAGGAGAATTCTGCTTTTTTAGAGTCTACTGCAAAAATGTGCGTCAAAGATCCTCTGTATGACAGGAGAACTCTACTGTTTTTTAAGAATCTACTGCAAAAATGCTAGTTAAAGATCCTCAACGCAACAGGAGCACTTTGGTTTTTAAAGAATCGACTGCAAAAATGCTAGTCAAAGATCTTCTATATGACAGGAGCACTCTGCTGTTTCTAAGAAGCTACTGCAAAAAAACTAGTCAAAGATCCTCTTTGACAGGAGAAGTCTGCTTTTTTAGAGTCTACTGCAAAAATGTGTGTCAAAGATCCTCTGTATGACAGGAGAACTCTACTGTTTTTTAAGAATCTACTGCAAAAATGCTAGTTAAAGATCCTCAACGCAACAGGAGCACTTTGGTTTTTAAAGAATCTACTGCAAAAATGCTAGTCAAAGATCCTCTATAAGACAGCAGCGGTCTGCTATTTTTTTGTAGAATAAACTGCAAAATGCGAGTTAAAGATTTTCTGTAGGACAGGGGTATTCTGCTTTTTTTTAAAGAATCTACTGCAAAAATGCTCGTCAAAGATTCTCTGTATGACGGGAGAACTCTGCTGTTTTTTAAGAATCTACTGCAAAAATGCTAATTAAAGACCCTCAACGCAACAGGAGCACTTCGCTTTTTTAAAGAATGTACTGCAAAAATGCTAGTCAAAGATCCTCTATATGACAGGAGCACTGTGCTGTTTTGAAGAATCTACTGCAAAAATGCTAGTCAAAGATCCTCTATAAGACAGAAGCACTGTGCTGTTTTGAAGAATCTACTGCAAAAAGGCTAGTCAAAGATCCTCTATTAGACAGGTGAGCCCGTCTGCTTCTTGAGAAACGACTGAACAATCCCTACTCAAAGATCCTCAAATGAGACGATCCTGCTCTGTTGCTGTCTAATGTTAGAAATGCCTGAGGACACAGGTTGTTTTTATGAATATCACATTAATTTTCTGGCACTTGCACCCTCCCCACAGACGCCTCATGACCTTGGCCTGTTTTAGTCATGCGGGCTTCGTCATGTGACACGTATCAGTTAGAACAAGGGCAATGACATCTTTACCGAGATCCTGATCCAATTCACCTTTAAAGTCTGTCCTGCGGGGCGCCTCAAGACTTCGGGGCAGACGCAGCAGCATGAGAAAAGTAAAGAAAAAAACATTGCGCTACACTGTAAAAGCGCTACACTATAAAAAATGGGCAATTGCTTTTTTACAATAGAATACTGTAATGAAAATGTACTGTGGTATTACAATATATGACTGTGAACATTGACGATAACTTTATATTTTCACTACAAGCTTTGCTTCTTCCTACTCCTTTTCGGGAACGTAGTGAGAAATGAAAATGGGTTTTATGTGATGCAATATGCTGACATTGTTTACATGTTCGAAATAAACGGAAACAATTAACTGCTTTTTTACAGTAAAATACTGTATTCACAATGTACTGTTGTATTACAATACATGACTGTGATACTTACATTATCCTTGTATTTCACAGAAATGAACTGTTGTTTCATAGTAAAATACCGTAATCAAAATGTCAGAATAATTGTATCTAAGTTATCACAAAACTTTGTGTTACAATGAGTTCCCGGCGAGCAGACAAAAGCCGTCTTTGATCTTACCAATCAAAAGGCTTGTAAAACTCCACGGTGTAGGATGGGAAGCGACATGAAGGTGTCGGTTTCTTTGATGTATTGTAATCCACAGGAAGATTTTGTCTTGACCCGAGATCTACAAAGCGGAGAGGAAGCAGGGCCTGATCCCCCTCCAGGCCCATTTTCTTTGAACTGTTTCGTAACCAAAGGCGACGGCTGTTTACGACCCCCCTTCCTTTAGAAACAGCTGTTGCCATGCAATCAGGGAAAGTCCAAATAAAAGAGGAGGCGTACAATCTTTCGTCAGAGCGTGGTGGAAGACTGCAAAGAGTACAGCCCAGACGTTTCTCCTCAATTGAGCTAAATTGAATTCTGTCTCTGTTTAATTCCTTGCTTCTTGTCTGTTTAATAGATGTCATCAGTGTTTGAACCTGACACAAAATTTGCTGTAACATTACAACAAATTATTGTAAAAATGGATATATATTTTTATATATTATATAAAAACATAATATAATAATATATCAGTATGTGTTATATACTGTATATTTATGTAAATATTACATATATTTTTTATTGCTACTATGGTACATTCTTAGTCTACTTAATACCTGCATTATCCTTTCCATCCTTACCCTTTCCATCCTTTGTAACTGAGCTACTGTGTGGAACAATTTCCCTCGTGGATCATTAATGTTTGTCTAAGTCTAAGTGTATAACATTATATTTCACAGCAATTCACTGTTATTTTACAGTGAAACACTGTAATCAAAAGTGATTGTAACATTGCGTGGAAAGACAGGTAAAAATTACGCTAACCTAGCATTTCACAGCTATTAACTGGTATTTCAAAGTAAAATACTACAATCAAAATATTCAAACATTACTGTAACAATACGACAAATGGCTACAAGAATGACAATAACCTTATATTTCACAGGGATTAACTATTATTTTACAGTAAAATACTGTATTTAAAATGTACTGAAAAATTACAACATACAATGTCCTTTTATTTCGCAGAAATTAACTCTTATTTCATAGTAAAATACTATGATTGTGACGATCCGTTGCCCGGATCATGTTTTCTTTTAGTTTAAAGACTCCCTTAGTTCTTTTTCAGCACTCCTCGGTTTTGAGTTTTTGGGTTGCCATGGGTGCTGATTATTTTCCACCTGCCTCTGATTAGTGTTCAGGATGCTCATCTGCTCCCGGGCACTATTTAGAGAGCTATTTATTCCTACTTTTCACCACACTCGGTCTGGCTGTTTTCTTGTGTTATGCAACAAGTTACGTTGGTATACCTTTTGATTCCTGTTTCTATGCTCAGTTTTCTCGTTAGTTTTTTCCTTAACTTCCTGTGCTATCATCACGCTTTCCTGCATTTTTGTATGTTGCCTGATTTATGGATAATAAATCATGTTCCCACCTGCACACTGCCTCCGGAGTTCCGTCTGCATCTTGGAAACAACCGGCACATTGACCATGCGACCACTCTACCGTAACAGTGATCACAATTTACTGTAAGGTTACAACAAATGATTTTAAAATGAAGATAATCTTATATTTCACAAGAATTAACTGTTATTTTACAGTAAAAACTGTATTTAAAATGTACTGAAACATTACTACATACAATATCCTTTTTATTTCACAGAAATTAACTGTTATTTCATAGTAAAATGCTGTGGTTGTGATGATCCGTTGCCCGGATCATGTTTTGTTTTAGTTTAAAGACTCCCGTAGTTCTGTTTCAGCACTCCTGGGTTTTGAGTTTTATTGGTTGCCCTGGGTGCTGATTATTTTCACCTGCCTCTGATTAGTGTTCGGAACGCTCACCTGCTCCCAGGCACTAATCAGAGAGCTATTTATTCCTGATTTTTGCCACACTCGGTGTGGCTGTTTTGCTTGCGTTATGCAAACAAAATTGATTCCTGTTTCCATGCTAAGCTTTCTCGTTAGCTTTTTCTTTAGTTTCTATTGGCACGCTTTACTGTATTTTTTATTTTGACTGATTTATAAATAATAAATAAAATTCCGTTTGCATGCGACCACCCTAACATAACAGTGATCACAATTTACTGTAACATTACAACAAATGATTGTAAGAATTAGAGATGTCGATAAATGCGTTAAAATGTAATATCAGAAATTATTGGTATCGTTTTGTTTTTTTTAATCGGCATCGTTTTTTTTATTTTAATTTTTTTTTATTAAATCAACATAAAAAACACAAGATACACTTACAATTAGTGCACCAACCCCAAAAAACTCCCTCCCCCATTTAGACTCATTCACACTCATTCACACAAAAGGGTTGTTTCTTTCTGTTATTAATATTCTGGTTCCTACATTATATATCAATATATATCAATACAGTCTGCAAGGGATACAGTCCGTAAGCACACATGATTGTGCGTGCTGCTGGTCCACTAATAGTACTAACCTTTAACAGTTAATTTTACTAATTGTCATTAATTGCTAGTTTCTATGTAACTGTTTTTATATTGTTTTACTTTCTTTTTTATTCAAGAAAATGTTATTAATGTATTTATCTTATTTTATTTTATTAATTGTTTTTAAAAGTACCTTATCTTCACCATACCTGGTTGTCCAAATTAGGCATAATAATGTGTTAATTCCACAACGGTATATATCGGTTGATATCGGTATCGGTTGATATCGGTATCGGTAATTAAAGAGTTGGACAATATCGGAATATCGGATATCGGCAAAAAGCCATTATCGGACATCCCTAGTAAAAATGAAGATAACCTTATATTTCACAGCAATTAACTGATAATCTTATAATAAAATACTGTGATTATTACTGTGAAGTTATGCAATTATTAGCCATTCATTTACTGTGAATTTAGAATTAAAAGTTTTACATTTTAAAGAATAAAAACTCTCCAGGAAGTCGTTATTTCGAGGACTTGTCCAAGGGAAGGCTCACAGTCTCAGACTTTAAGTTATTAATTGTTTTGGTCGCATAACTTTCTTTAATAAACTCAACAAACTAAACACATTTCAAATATAAAAACAATAAAAAAACATTTTTCCTCTTTCACACAAAAAATCTCTTCTTTATTTCCTCTTTCAAAGAGCAATTATTTAATTTGTTTTAACTATTAAATGAACCTAAAATATGACTTATTTGATCTCTGTGGAAAATATTGGACACAATGTGTTGTCAAGCTTATGAGATGCGATGCAAGTGTAAGTCACTGTGACACTACTGTTTTAAATGTTTTTATTTTTTATAAATGGCTGTGGTGATAATGTCAATGAGGGATTTCTAATCACTGCTATGTTGGGATTCTTATTAATATTGATATTGTTTTTGATATTATTCATTTTTGTTTGACTACTTTTGTATTGTTTTGTGTCATGTTTGTGTGTTCTCTCAATTGCTCTGTTGACTGCTATTCTGAATGTTGCTAGGTCGGGTTTCGTTTTGGAATTGGAATTGTATTATTATGGTATTATTGTGTATTATTTTGTTGGATTGATTAATAAAAAAAATGTTTTTTAAAGAGTATTTACAATTCTTTTCTGAGGGTGTAATTGTTTTGATTTAAAAAATAATGGCACTAGCAACAAAATCAATTAGGAAAAAGGAAAATAATAATAATAATAAATAATAATAATATATATATATATTTTTTTTAAATACAAAATAAATGAAAAAAGCTAAAAACATAAACAAAATGTTTTATTTTATTTAACATTTTCTGCACACAGGGAGGCATTGAGCCCATCCACAAAAAGCGCCTAAAAGTCATCAAGTATTTATTTGCGACTAAATTCAGACTTTGAAAAACACAGAAGAAAATGTCATAAAGCCAGATTACTGAGGCATCCTTGTAATTACGCTTAACTTAAACTCACAGGTAGACCTGAGAATACACTGTATTATGTTAAATGTGTTCAGGTCAGAACATTCCATAAAGTTTTTATCGTGTGCTTTACGGCGCCATCTATCAGCATGAGTCCATGTAGTGTATGTCCAGCAGGCTGTTTGTCTTTCATTCTATTACGGGGACAATTAGCAGCAGTAGCCTTCCTCTCTGCTTCTGCACTACTTGTATACTTTGAAGCTAAAACAACTTAGTATTAATTTAAGAAAATACATAAGTAATAAATAGCAAATTAATCAGTCTAAAATGGATTAATAAACATAAATTGGTAGGCATATGGCTTTGTATTGTATCATATATTTAATATTAATGCCTAATTTTATATGCATTTCCTGCATGTAACCCTTATGCATTCATAAAAAAAAATCTAAGTCTTGATTTTGGTTATCATTTGTGAACAAACACCCACACGGTCTCATATAATCCAATACAAAATCTGCACAGACAACAAAAGGCATCGACTGAACAATTTGTCATGCAGGTGTTTTGTAATATTTTGACCCTCTCAAGCCACTTAAATAGTAGAGACACTGCAAACTAAAACCACAATAATAAACACTTAGAAAATAAAACTCAATTAGCAATATTACAATAAATTAATTAATCATAAATCATTTCCCTCCAAAGTGCAATCAATAAACTTGTGGGTTTCCCCTTCAAAGTCTTAAATATATTCAATTATAAGATGCAACTTGAATGGCTGTTAACGCAGACCAGTGCATCTGTCAGTATTTTTTCCCAAGGGAATCCTAGTGCATGTGTGTGTGTGCGTGTGTGTGTGTGTGTAATTCACAGGCAAAATGATGCACGCCACCCAAAGAATGTGTCGGCCTCATTCATCTTTTGTGCCAGGCTCTCTCGGCTATCGCTTATGTTGTGCTGCACCAATTTCGACAGAGAGGAACTCCCTGTTGCCTGCATGACAGAGGCGACGAGAAAATGGCAGACACCGTTGTATGGGGGGGGGGGGGGGGGGGGGGGGGGGAAGACAGTAGGGATATTAGATAGTGACGTCAACGAGAGGATTACATTTAAAAGGCAAGCTTGAGAGCATAGATACTGCCATTAATTATGGATATATATCTTTATACTGTTACTTTTGGTTTGTACAAGTTTTTATACAAGATCCTATAGCTTTCAGGCCTTCTAATTGTATGTAAATTGTAGTTTAAACACATGTGTGCACTGATTATTGACTTTTAAACGGCATAAATAACAAACATACTTTGAATATTCTCACAGTGGGCTCCATTCAGCAATAAGTACCTAACTTTTCTCTTATCTTTCTTCCCAAGTGATTTCCTAAGAGGAGTCCATTCAAATTCATGACGTGTTCTTAAACGGCCAAATTGTTCCCACCTGCTGCTCTTAACTTGCTGAATGTCAAATGGTTAGTGCGTGTGTGTCTAACATAATTTGCATATAAACACGCCCTTATTTCCCCAATATGAATATGTAAACACCCTTAACTACCCATATAAGGGCACAATTCCGGAGGAAAAGCCGAACATCAAACACACGGAGAAAACACAAACAGATTACAGAAGAGAAATTCGTATTATCCCGCAGGGGAAATACATAATGTCAAAACGTAAGTTTAAGAGAGGGGGGACCGCTGAGGTAGCCTAAAGCGTTCAAGTAAATATTCGTCACTTCTGGCAAATAGGTCTACATGGTCGTGAAATATGCGCTCCCTCCACAGGGCAAGATCTGCAGCATCTTGCAGTAGCAGCAAAAGCATTGCCATTGTGTGTGTGTGTGTGTGTGTGTGTGTGTGTGTGTGTGTGTGTGTGTGTGTGTGTGTGTGTGTGTGTGTGTGTGTGTGTGTGTGCGTGTGTGTGGGTGTGTGTGCGTGTGTGTGTGTGTGTGCACACACAGTATTTTGAAATGTATATATATTGCTCATTTTGCTATATGTCTGTCTGTCTGTCTTATCTATCTCTATATCTCTATATCTCTCTATATCTATGTATGTATGTATGTATGTATATATATATATATATATATATATATATATATATATATATATATATATATATATATATGATATTAATTTAACATTCGACAATAGAAGTAAGGGAACTTGTCACACTTAAGAACAAATAAGCCACCCTAAGAGTGCTCTGGAGCACTCGTAGATTTTGTTCTTACCTACGAACAAATCCCAGCCAAGAAAATATTGGTCAATACAAACATCTCCTTAAAAACTTTGTAAGTGGGCCTAAGAACAAAATTTGTTCTAAAGAACGGTTGCTGAATGGGGCCCAGTGTCCGTTGCTTTCATGGAAACAAATGACTCAATGGCATGACACATGCATCGAGCCGCCCCTTCTGATATGTAGATGACGAGCTTCGCGTAGTTGTGTAAAGAAACGCATGTAAAATGGTAATTAATGAGCGACAAGGAAGGCACTTCATTTGACATTTTCACCGCAAATGTAGTCCTAGCCCCTTCCTGCTCCGTCACTGAAATGGATAACATGGGAACATTTCCCCAGATATTGCCGATAGCGCTGGGCTTGTCAGCAATCCTACTGGATTCAAATCCCGGTCAGAGATGTGATAGTTTTGTTTTGTCACAATTAATGTTTTGTATTTTAGTTATATAGAAACATTTATTTTGCAAAATTGTTTTGATTAACATTAGACTTAGACTAAGTTGTGTTTGCTGTTCTTGTTTTTATCTCTCTGTCTTATCCCCCTCTTGTCCCCACAATTTCCCCCTCTGTCTTCCTTTTTTCCCCTCTTTCTATCCCCTCCTGCTGCGGCTCGGCTGCACCAAATAATAATATAAATACATTTAATAAAGTCAAATACAAATAAGGCAACAAGAGAAGTATCCTACACTTCTCTTTTGTAAAGTAAATTTGTACAACCGATATGGGCATCTACATCAACTACCGTATTTTTCCGACTATAAGTCGCAGTTTTTTTCATAGGGGTGCGACTTATACTCAGGAGCGACTTATGTGTGAAATTATTAACACATTACCGTAAAATATCAAATAATATTATTTAGCTCATTCCCATAAGAGACTAGACATTTCATGGGATTTAGCAATTAGGAGTGACAGATTGTTTGGTAAACATATAGAATGTTCTATATGTTATAGTTATTTGAATGACTCTTACCATAATATGTTACATTAACATACCAGGCACGTTCTCAGTTGGTTATTTATGCGTCATATAACGTACACTTATTCAGCCTGTTGTTCACTATTTTTTATTTATTTGAAATTGCCTTTCAAATGTCTATTCTTGGTGTTGGGTTTTATCAAATACATTTCCCCCAAAAGTGCGACTTATATGTTTTTTTTCCTTCTTTATTATGCATTTTCGGCTGGTGCGACTTATACTCCGGAGCGACTTATACTCCGAAAGATACGGTTTATGATTTGCCTGAGAAGCTGGACAGGACCAAAAAAAAAAAAAAAAAAGACAAAAAAAAAAAGACAAATGGCTATTTTAATAACATGCAACAAACAAAATATCTGCTAGCATGGTTTTACAGCAGGGGTCTCAAACTCAATGTACCTGGGGGCCACTGGATGCAGAAACTGGGTGAGGCTGGACCGCAAAAAAAGATTTCTTTAAAAAAATCTAACATGCACGCCCTAGCAACCATCTCACTCACCATGTAGCTAGCTTTGACTGCTGCATCGCTCTTTTCGTTTGCTTTCTTGAAGAAATCTTGTTACCTCAGTACACTGGTTTTAAAATGTGCAACCTGGTTCACTCTCTCATCTCCCTGGTATTTTGCATACTCCTCAGCATGTCTAGTTGTATAATGACCTTTCAAATTGTATTCCTTGTGCACCGCAACTTTCTCTGTGCAAATAAGACACGTCGGGGTGCCCCTGTGCTCAACAAAGAAATATTGCATCTCCCACTTTTCCTGGAATTGTCTTTGCTCATCACTAACCTTTCTCTTCACTGCAGGCTTTGAAAAAGACATGTTTGGGGTTGTGGAATATATTTGTATTTAGCCGACGCACGGAGAATAATGTTATTTCTGCAATTTACAGTTACTTTAGCACAATTAGCCCCGAACGGGCTAACATCACGACTAACGTGTTACACGTCCGATTCGCCCAGCGACTCTCTGTCGGAGTATCAGCGCTGGGGTCCAGTGCACCACAATTTAGTATTGTCGCTCGTTCCTTCGGCGGAGTGCTTCGGAGGCTACCGGGGGTGGGAGCGAGCAGGCTGTTGAGCGAGGGAGGGAGGGAGGAAGGAAGAGCGCGTACGGGTCTAGGGGAAAAGCGGCAAAACCTTTCTCTGCTTGCATCACGCAAGTGACGTCTATGCATACTTGCCAACCTTGAGACCTCCGAATTCGGGAGATGGGGGGGGGGGGGGGGGGGGGGTTGGGGTGTATATTGTAGCCCGGAAGAGTTAGGGCTGCAAAGGATTCTGGGTATTTGTTCTGTTGTGTTTATGTTGTGTTACGGTGCGGATGTTCTCCCGAAATGTGTTTGCCATTCTTGTTTGGTGTGGGTTCACAGTGTGGCGCATATTTGTAACAGTTTTAAACTTGTTTATACGGCCACCCTCAGTGTGACCTGTATGGCTGTTGATCAAATATGTCTTGCAGTCACTTACGTGTGTCTGTAGAAGCCGCATACAACATGTGACTGGGTCGGCACACAGTTTGTATGGAGAAAATGTGGGCGCGACAACAGGTTGTAGAGGACGCTATCACGGCACGCCCTTAATATTGTCGAGAGCCATATACCACACCGTGATTGGTAGATTCCTTCAGCTCCGCACACAGCGCTGTCAAGCGCCATTCATTTAAAACTCGCGGGCCGCACTAGCATTAAACTTTCATATTAAGGTGGGGGCCGCAAAATAACGTCTCGCGGGCCGCAATTGGCCCGTGGGCCGCGTGTCTGAAACCCCTGTTTTACAGCCATGCGGCAAGTGCACTCTTCAACGAACATAACTTGGCTAATAGATAGATAGTACTTTATTGATTCCTTCAGGAATATTAAAATTGCCGAGCAAAAGACGCAGACGACATGAAAATATTTGATACAGTACTGATGGCTGATTTTTTTATTTTTATTAAATGTGTCATTAGACGTCTTCCTCCTTGTATTATCCCAATAAACAAACATGAGCAAAATATCTTATATTTAATGCCTTATCTACTGCAGTTTTGAGTATATCAGGTTATTCCTCATTTCCTTTGACATATGGTCTGAAATCTACAATTAGGTGTACTTTTAGGCTCTTTACAACAAATAGAATAATACGTATATTTATTGGTACAAATGAATATACATGGCTCCATTTATCTGTGTGCACTGGGCTTCCCTTCACTAAATGCAGATCCCGCTCTACCCTATAGGCCTCACAAATGGTGGGGGGCTCCATGTGGCGTGAATTAGCACATGTAAATTGTCAATGAGCGAATGGCAGGGCGCTGAACATGAAACGTTACTGCCAACACATTCCCAGCCCCTTCCTAACTCTGTCATTGCTTAGGGCAATGGTTCTCAAATGGGGGTACGCGTACCCCTGGGGGTACTTGAAGGTTAGCCAAGGGGTACGTGAGATTTTTTTTAAATATTCTAAAAATAGCAACAATTCAAAAATCCTTTACAAATATAAATAAAAACCTATCTTTTTTTCCAAATAATTCAAGAAAGACCACTACAAATGAGCAATATTTTGCACTGTTATACAATTTAGTAAATCAGAAACTGATGACATAGTGGTGCATTTTACTTCTTTATCACTTTTTTCAACCAAAAATGCTTTGCTCTGATTAGGGGGTATTTGAATTTAAAAAAAATTCACAGGGGGTACATCACTGAAAAAAGGTTGGGAACCACTGGCTTAGGGTATAATGGGATATTTATGTCACGATCTAGTGAGCGTTGCTTGCAGCGTGACTCTAGGATGCAGAGATAGCAGGCGGAAAGCAAGTAAAACTAATTTAATAGTCACAGGAAGCAGGGACCAATCAAAACTAGCACACTGAGCAACAGGCTCCAAAGGACAATGATCCAGCCCTGAAGGAGGGACCCAGGTGGAACTAAATGGAACTAAGTAATGGGAATCAGGTGTGCTGGCAGGAAATATTGACAAAACAAGAGCACCAGGACAGGAATTGATTCTAAACACAGGGAGTAGCAACTAGAAATAACACTGGACAGGAATTAAAACACCAAAACACAGGAAAACCCAAACATGACCAAACTGTCAGTAGCAAGCCTGACAATTTCTCCATTTAGACAAATTGTGCTAGGTTGGTAATTTGATGCACTGGATCTAACCGGCTACCAGGAACATATGCAGTTTTATATTTTTTGATTATGTTACACAAAAAAAAAATATATATTTCCCGTGAATTTGTTTTAGTACAAAACAACAACCTTATTGATTTAAAGTATACAAATGTTATGAATATCAATCAAATTGTATTTATATAACACGTTTCATGCACAGGCAAGTTGCAACACAAAGTGCTTTACACAACAATATATATATACATATATATATATATATATATATATATATATATATATATATATATATATATATATATATATAAGATAGGCTCCAGCGCCCCCCCGCGACCCCAAAGGGAATAAGCGGTAGAAAATGGATGGATGGATATATATATATACATATATATATATTATTATTATTTTTTATATACATATGTATATGTATGTATATACATATGTATATGTATATATATATATATATATATATATATATATATATATATATATATATATATATATATATATATATATATATATATATATATATATGTATATATACACATTATTTATTCATTTTTAATATATATATATATATATATATATATTAAAAATAAATAAATAAATAGAAAACATTTTCAAAATAAAATAAAACAAATGCATGCATGACATAACATGGCAATGAGGTTTGAAGAAAAACGCCACCTTTGAGGCATCCACACCGCAGAATAACTACAAATTCTCAACAAAAATCTAACAAATAATATGAAATGTATCTTAATACAGGTGTTCATAACCTTTTGGATCTTGGGATCCCAATTTTTTTAACTACACAGGGACCCGGGGCCCATTCAAATATTGACCCTCACCAAGTAATCAGACGCTTGATTTTATTCATCTTGGTAATTATATCTAACCTACTTACAGTTTACAACCTTGTCAAATGATGTGAAAGCATGTGTTGATTACAAAGATTATTATCAAAGCTGATAAATACTAATAATAAATACTAATCAAATAAACTGCAAGAGAAAAACTGATGAACAATACATTTACATAAAATTACGCAAAGCTAATATTAATTCTAACTAAATTAATGATAAATAAAAACAATATATGTTTCCTGACTAAACTGTCAATAAAATAAAGTGCAAATGAAAATACATCTTTTCAACTTTAGTCATAATTTTTGCACTTGAAAAACCTCTCTATGACTTCTTCTGTTTGTTTGATATTGTCACTACTGCCACAAGTGGTGGGAAAATGTTTTGCAACTGAGTACCGCTGTGGCCCATGCGGACCACAGCTGAGAAACAGATAATCATAAATGCTAAATTTAAAAAAAATAATAAAATACTGAGGTATTACTGTAATAATAAATTAAAAATTTTGATTTTTTTTTTAGATGGTGCTCAAAATAAAATGATGCTTAAATTCCCCAATTTCGCCAGACCACGCCCTCTGACGTCATTTAACGGTAACCTCAACATAAAGACTCTCTGTGTCTTTAGTGTCCGGAATCAACAAAACAAATGTCATGACGTCACAGGGTTCCCTGGCATTTACGCCGACAAAATCCGGGACTCCTATACACGGGGGCTGACGTCACGATGGTGTTCTATTACCATGGCAACCACGTCTGTGTGGCTCTTATATGTGCATTCTATCGCAGCGCCTGTAAGGTCATTGAGGACTCGCTCACAAAGGAGGACCAGGGGGGTGGAGTGGGCGTGGCTTGTATGCGAACGTGACCACCTTTTATTTTGAGTTGCACAAAATAAACAAAAGACACGCACCAACATCAAAAAGCTGCATTCTTCCGTCACGGGAATCACGTCATGCGTTTATTATGTTGCAACATCCCATCCGTCATTCAACCTGTGGACGACGCGATGCGTGGGGGACGTCCATCATCCACCCAACCCAACATTTGCATATATGTATATATATATGTATATAAGCGTCACGACTTTTTTTTTTTTGCATTCAAACGCTATTTTTGGAACATGAATGCGACAAGAATGGTGGCTTTTTTTGCGTGCTGCAAGGAGGCACACCCTCATTGTGCAGCACACCAAAAAAATAAAACATTTAAAAAATAAAAATAGGAGGGGTCTGAACATTTGACCATGCAAATATTGAAAAATGCATCATAAATGTGATGCAAATGGCATGATGATGTTTGCCAACTTACCTCTTTTCTCCCAACAAGTCAGCAAATTGATAATCCACCCACTGAAATCACTCAGCTGCCGTCAAGAAATGTTCTCATCTGTCAATAAGAGCACGCTGGTTGACCCTGGAGGAGGAGGAGAAGAAGAGAGATGGCATGGACAACAATATGATCTTCTGGAATGACTGTTTTGTATTCTCACTCACCCCTCCTTCCCTCTCTCTCTCCCTCTCTCTCGGTCCTGAGGTCAGCCAGGCAAGACAAAGCTTCTTTTTTTTTTTGTTAAAACATTTATTCATATTTGGACATTTAATCACCCGGAAAAATGTGTTCATAAATATGACATTTGATTTATATATATATTTGAAAAAATCACAGTGTACATATCATAATTAGTAATGCTCGACACATATAATAAAGTGCCCTTTATAGTTTTAAGTCAGATATGTGGCCGCATCTCTATGAATGTGTATTTATTGCAGTGGAACATCTATAGTGGATTTCCCCTTAGGACATTTTAAATCGGGGGCCACATGGAGAAAAATCTACTCCCAAGTGGGCCGGACTGGTAAAATCACGGCACAATAACTTAAAAATAAAGACAACTTCAGATTGTTTTCTTTGTTTAAAAATAGAACGAGCACATTCTGAAAATGTACAAATCATGATGCATTTTTTTGGGTTATTTTACACTTACCGTATTTTTCGGATTATAAATCGCTCCGGAGTATAAATCGCACCAGCCGAAAATGCATAATAAAGAAGGAAAAAAACATATAAGTCGCACTAGAGTATAAGTCGCATTTTATGGGGACATTTATTTGATAAAATCCAACACCAAGAATAGACATTTGAAAGGCAATTTAAAATAAATAAAGAATAGTGAACAACAGGCTGAATAAGTGTACGTTATATGACGCATAAATAACCAGCAGAGAACGTCGGCTAAATACAAATATATTCCACAACCCCAAACATGTCTTTTTCAAAGCCTGCAGTGAAGAGAAAGGTTAGTGATGAGCAAAGACAATTCCAGGAAACGTGGGAGATGCAATATTTCTTAATATGTCTTATTTGCACAGAGAAAGTTGCGGTGCACAAGGAATACAATTTGAAAGGTCATTATACAACTAGACATGCTGAGGAGTATGCAAAATACCAGGGAGATGAGAGAGTGAACCAGGTTGCACATTTTAAAACCAGTCTACTGAGGTAACAAGATTTCTTCAAGAAAGCAACCGAAAAGAGCGATGCAGCAGTCAAAGCTAGCTACATGGTGAGTGAGATGGTTGCTAGGGCGTGCATGTTAGATTTTTTTTAAGAAATCTTTTTTTGCGGCCCAGCTTCACCCAGTTTCTGCATCCAGTGGCCCCCAGGTAAATTGAGTTTGAGACCCCTGCTGTAAAACCATGCTAACAGATATTTTGTTTGTTACATGTTATTAAAATAGCCATTTGTCTTTTTTTTTTTTTGTCTTTTTTTTTTTTTTTGGTCCTGTCCAGCTTCTCAGGCAAATCATAAACCGTATTTTTCGGAGTATAAGTCGCTCCGGAGTATAAGTCGCAAAAGCCGAAAATGCATAATAAAGAAGGAAAAAAACATATATAAGTCGCACTGGAGTATGAGTCTCATTTTTTGGGAAAATGTATTTGATAAAACCCAACACCAAGAACAGACATTTGAAAGGCAATTTAAAATAAATAAAGAATAGTGAACAGGTTGAATAAGTGTACGTTATATGACGCATAAATAACCAACTGAGAACGTGCCTGGTATGTTAACGTAACATATTAGGTTAAGAGTCATTCAAATAACATATAGAACATACTATACGTTTACCAAAACAATCTGTCACTCCTGATCAATTTTCATAGGTACGGAATAGCAGGTCGCATCTTTTTTTTCACAATGCACTTCTGCCATGACCCGCCCCCGCCAAATTTTTATTGGTTGACGTGTGTGTGTGTGAGACGATTGCTGATATACGTCTAGTCTCTTACGTGAATGAGACAAATAATATTATTTGATATTTTACGGTAATGTGTTAATAATTTCACACATAAGTCGCTAAACTATGAAAAAAAACTGCGATTTATAATCAGAAAAATATGGTACATCTTGCAGTTAATAGCATTGCATCTTTATTTGTCGTTATTTATATTTTCTGAGTAAATGATGTAATGATGTTCACCAGTCAACTCATTGGTGTTGATTTTCAATCTATCAAGATAAAAAAAATTATATCAACATCAAATTACAAAATGTTATTTATGTAGTTTGTTAATTTTCCTCGACTGCTGCACTAACATCATGTGGTTTATTTTGTACATATGTAGCATCATATACAAAGATACAAATAATAGCTATTGCGACATCTAGTGGACACATTTAGAACAGCTTTTTCTTTCATTCAAAAATTTCAGGTTGATTTTTATACTTAGCAAACTCGTCTCGGGGGCCAGTTAAAACCTGTTTGGGCGCCTGATCCGGCCCTCGGGCCTTACGTTTGACACCCATGCCTTAGGAAATAGTAAAAAAATGGTCTGTTCCAGGATCAAGCTGTAGCCATCACACAAGCGTTAGATTAGCAGGCAACATTTTTAAAATCCACGTCTTAAAAAGTTGATTTTGTAAAGCACCGCTAAGTATATTATATATAAAGAATTATGATCAATCATATTCAAAACATTAACACTCATGCTTAACCTCAGTGATTAACGATGAAGGCACAGTATCAATGAGGTGTGTCAGAGAGGCGCTCGCCTTGTAACAATTTTGATTTTAAATGTAAGAGAAAAGAAGTTAACCCCTGTAACCACGCTTTAACTGTAATAACAAACGGTAAAAATGTAAAAAGAAACTAAAAAATGTTATAAGAGTGCCTTAACTTAAATGACACAGGTGTATTGTAAAGATGTCTTCACAGATGCATGACACAAATCCAATGTTTTAGCTAGAGATGTCCGATAATATCGGGCTGCCGATATTATCGGCCGATAAATGCTTTAAAACGTAATATCGGAAATGATCGGGATCGGTTCGGAAATGATCGGAATCGGTTTTAAAAAGTAAAATGTATGACTTTTTAAAACACCGCTGTACGGAGTGGTACACGGACGTAGGGAGAAGTACAGAGCGCCAATAACCCTTAAAGGCATTCACATAATATCTACGGCTTTTCACACACAACAAGTGAATGCAAATCATACTTGGTCAACAGCCATACAGGTCACACTGAGAGTGGCCGTATAAACAACTTTAACACTGTTACAAATATGCGCCACACTGTGAACCCACACCAAACAAGAATGACAAACACATTTCGGGAGAACATCCGCACCGTAACACAACATAAACACAACAGAACAAATACCCAGAACCCCTTGCAGCACTAACTCCTCCGGGACGCTACAATGTACATCCCCCGCTACCCCCTCCTCCCCCCAACCTCAACCTCCTCATGCTCTCTCAGGGAGAGCATGTCCCAAATTCCAAGCTGCTGTTTTGAGGCATGTTAAAAAAAATTCATGCACTTTGTGACTTCAATAATAAATATGGCAGTGCCATGTTGGCATTTTTTTCCATGACTTGAGTTGATTTATTTTGGAAAACCTTGTTACATTGTTTAATGCATCCAGCGGGGCATCACAACAAAACTAGGCATAATAATGTGTTAATTCCACGACTGTATATTATCGGTACCGGTTGATATCGGAATCGGTAATTAAGAGTTGGACAATATTGGAATATCGGATATCGGCAAAAAAGCCATTATCGGACATCTCTACTTATAATAAAAGTGATGTAATTTGCAGGTACAACTCACACATCTCATTGTTTAGTATTCATTTCTGTGCAAGTGTAAAAATAAGTTAACCCCTGTAACATGTATAAATAATAACAAAAAAAACCAGCTTGAATTTCTATGACAAACGGTGTACTGCAAAGGTGATTTACATCACAGATGCACCACACCTCATTTTTTGTGAAGTCCGAGTCATGCTGCCTTGATAAGAGTCGTCTGCACTTCTTTTTGGAATACGTGTTGAAAATTTAAAAAAAGAAGCCACAAAAAGCCAAAACAAAATCTAAATAGATGTGATCAAATTCCTAGTTCCACTATAGAGGTTCCACTGTTGCAGTTTGGCATCTCACACATTAGATTAGTGATATCAGAGTAAGGAATTAGTGCACAGGCAATAGATGAATCAACACACGGCTGTAAACATGACATTTGGTACTACTTGTACATCTTGCCTCATCCCCTCCGTCTCCAACATTAGCAACCTTTAATCCATCTGTCTTTTCTTGTCTGGAGCGTCCCCTCATTGGTCCATCCATCTTTGTTGGAAGACAGCTTCACAGTGCAGAGTTCAATGCAGACGAGGGGAAACCAGACAGCCAGCCGGCAGCAAGAAGTGACATTAAGGCCTTTCATGCTGTCAGAGATCAGGATGCAACAAATCATTTACATGAACATTTCACAACAATCAATTTACTGTAAACATGAATACCAAAACCCAGCATTATTCACTGGGAAGTGAACATTTTTGCATCGCCTCGTTTTAGCTTGTGCAAGTGTGAGTGAATGTCCAATAATCTTAAATGGATGATTGAAGCTTTTCTGTGTTTATATAGAGTGTCCGCCCTGAGATCGGTAGGTTGTGAGTTCAAACCCCGGCCGAGTCATACCAAAGACTATAAAAATGGGACCCGTTACCTCCCTGCTTGGCACTCAGCATCAAGGGTTGGAATTGGGGGTTAAATCACTAAAAATTATTCCCGGGCGCGGCCACTGCTACTGCTCACTGCTCCCCTCACCTCCCAGGGGGTGATCAAGGGTGATGGGTCAAATGCAGAGAATAATTTTGCCACACCTCGTGTGTGTGTGACAATCATTGGTACTTTAAATTAAAAATTAATATGTAATACCCACATATTGTTTCTATAAAAGGGATTAAAATTTTACCAGACTTTTGCAGGAATTTAAAGAGTATTAGTATCAGGCAGCATGGCTATATTGGATTAAAAGAGTGTAAAGGTGACTAAAGGGTGTTATTTAATGTCTCATAATGTTAAAAAAAAAAAAAAAAAAAAAGGTAGTCAGAAGGTCATAAACACGTTTTTATGCTCGAAATATGAAAATATTTGATTTATAATTGATATTTCCTACTTTGCGAAAATTTATTGACCACGGTCAATTAACAGTGACTACTGTACTGTTGATATTTTAGTTCATTAGGCCATTTTGATGTTTAAAAATGCTTCTTTATAAATAAAGTTGATTTGATTTGATTTGATTCATTAAGGCCCAAAACACTTTGCTTTAGAGAATGATTTAAAAATATGTGATAGAGTGAAACTGTTAACTTCAAAACACAAAGTATTCCTGTATTTATTTAAAGGCCGCATGGTGAAAAAGAAAAAAAAAAATGCAGGGGGACATTTTGATATTTTCAATTTCATAAACAATTTTATGTGTTGGGAACTCGCATGGCTGCCGGTTTTTGTGACCCCAAGATGCAAGAACCAGGAGAGCGACGAGCAGGTATGATGAGTTTTAATGACTCAAACAGAGAGGGAAGCAGTCTTGCATGTTAATAGTTCCAACATAAAGTGTGATCTTCGAGCACTGAAGAGTGCTCGAGTGAAAACATAAATAGACATATGCTGATTGGCAGCGGGTGTGGACTGGCTGCCAATCAACGGCAGGTGAGGAGAAAACAGTGCTCCAAGGAACAAACAGGAAATTTAACAAAATAAGAGCACTGACGGGAAGTAAATACAAAACCAAGGAAAACCAACAGAAATGAAGTGACCGATCGTCACATTATGAAAAAATTAATTCCATCCATCCATCTTCTTCAGCTTATCCGAGGTTGGGTCACGGGGGCAGCAGCCTAAGCAGAGAAGCCCAGACTTCCCTCTCCCCAGCCACTTCGTCCAGCTTCTCCCGGGGGATCCCGAGGCGTTCCCAGGTCAGCCAAGAGACATAGTCTTCCCAATGTGTTTTGGGTCTTCCCCGTGGCCTCCTACCGGTCGTACGTGCCCTTAATACCTCCCTAGGGAGGCGTTCGGGTGGCAACCTGACCAGATGCCCGAACCACTTCATCTGGCTCCTCTCGATGTGGAGGAGCAGCGGCTTTACTTTGAGCTCCCCCCGGATGGCAGAGCTTCTCACCCTATCTCTAAGGGAGAGCCCCGCCATCCCGGCGGAGGAAACTCATTTCGGCCGCTTGCAAACGTGATCTTGTCCTTTCAGTCATAACCCAAAGCTCATGACCATAGGTGAGGATGGGAACGTAGATCGACAAGTAAATTGAAAGCTTTGCCTTCCGGCTCAGCTCCTTCTTCACCACAACGGATCGATACAGCGTCCGCATTACTGAAGACGCCGCACCGATCCGCCTGTCGATCTCACGATCCACTCTTCCCTCACTCGTGAACAAGACTCAGAGGTACTTGAACTCCTCCACTTGGGGCAAGATCTCCTCCCCAACCTGGAGATGGAACTCCACCCTTTTCCGGAAGTGCTGATTCCCATCCCAGTCGCTTCACACTCGGCTGCGAACCGATCCAGTGAGAGCTGAAGATCCTGGCCAGATGAAGCCATCAGGACCACACCATCTGCAAAAAGCAGAGACCTAATCCTGCAGACACCAAACCAGATCCCCTCAACGCCTTGACTGCGCCTAGAAATTCTGTCCATTAAAGTTATGAACGGAATCGGTGACAAAGGGCAGCCTTGTCGGAGTCCAACCCTCACCGGAAACGGGTCCTACTTACTGCCGGCAATGCGGAACAAGCTCTGACACTGATCGTACAGGGAGCCGACCGCCAAAATCAGACAGTCCGATACCTACCCCATACTCTCAAAATTCAACCCCTGTTAATCTTTTTTATTGTGCCTTTTCACTCTATTTTTAATCATTTCTTCATTTTTTTACATTATACCACAGGTATTTGATCTCCTATTTTGTAGTGTTGTTTTTTCATCAACCTATCAGTTGTCAGTCAATAAATAAAATGAAAAATGAGACAGAATATCAATAAACACTAAACAATTATGTATTGGAAATATATCATATACCGTATTTTCCTTACTATAAGCCTCTACTTTTTTTAACCATGTGGCTTGTACAAAGGTGCGGCTGATCTATGGATTTTTCTTCGCTAATGGCCATAATATTTTGTAAACGGTACAACACTGTAGCAACAACGACACAGAGACTGAAAAGGTGTGTTATAGTTTGTGCTATGGCGCCATCTTTTGGACAATTTTGCTCACTGCAGTTGCTGTGGATTGAAAGTCTACAGCAGGGGTCCCCAAACTACGGCCCGCGGGCCGGATACGGCCCTCCAGCATCCAAAATCCGGCCCACAGGAAGTCCCAAGTTAAAAAAAAGTGTTTATTTATTTTTATTTTTATTTTTTTTAAATCTTTCCTTTCTAATCCATTTTCTACCGCTTGTCACTCTTGGTGTCTCCTAGCCGCTCAGGCAAATCATATTGTCTAAAAATGAATTTTCCCATTGATAACGTGACAATGTTGAATGTTGATGAACATCAATGTTAAATGACAAAATGGATTATAAGGACAATGTATATATGTATATATATATACTGTATATATATATATATATATATATATATATATATATATATATATATATATATATATATATATATATATACACTGTATATATATTTATATATATATATTTATAATATATATATATATGTATATATATATATATATATATATATATATATGCAGCCTGGCCCCCGGCCAAATTTTTTTAACCGAATGCGGCCCCCGGGTCAAAAAGTTTGGGGACCCCTGGTCTACAGTATCTCTTTCTGTTATGTGACTTGAACCAGAAGTATAAGTGCTGTTCCGTATACTAGTCGTCCATAGCGGGGTTTTTTTACTAGTATGGTTTCTTCATTCATCACTAAGCAACGTTTGCAAGTTTTACAATATAACTAAAACAATTCATACTTACTAAACAGTCACATGATTATTCTTATTCTTCTTCATGCATATTTGTATGTGCTATCGTAGCGTAATCAGGTTAGCGTCGTTAGCATTAGCTAATATGCTCAAGGTTTACAAGTGTCTGTCTTAGAATTATTCGCTTACAATGGCATTCTTTTTGTATTGTCTCAGTTTTACAAATTCCTCAGTAAATTGACCAAAATGTCATTGTGACGTTATTGAGTCTGTTTAGCTGATTGGAGAGCTAGCTTCCGCAGCTAGTGGGTCCATGACTGAGTTTTCTGTTTTGTTTGATCAGCCGTTTTACTGCCGCATTGCAGGCACTGTTTGAAAACAATTAAGGTATGTAAATAAACATTTATACAATGTTTCTTAGTAAATATCTCATTTCACAACATGTGCAGCTACACTGCAAAAACTGAAATCTCAGTAAGATTAAATATCTCAAATAAGGGTGATATTTGCTTATTTTCTGTCTAATAAGATCATTCTTCTCACTAAGCAGATTTTATGTTAGATTTTTTTACTTGTAAGTGTTTTGGTCCTAAATTATCTCAGTAAGATATTACTGCTTGTAGCTGAGATTTGATAACCTATATTGAGTAAAACATGCTTGAAACTAGAACATCAACTGTTGCAAAGCTGTGTCATCAACACTCACAAGTAGGGATGTCCGATAATGGCTTTTTGCCGATATCCAATATTCCGATATTGTCCAACTCTTAATTACCGATACCAATATCAACCGATACCGATATATACAGTCGTGGAATTAACACATTATTATGCCTAATTTGGACAACCAGGTATGGTGAAGATAAGGTCCTTTTTAAAAATAATAATGAAATAAGATACATAAATTAAGAAGATTTTCTTGAATAAAAAAGAAAGTAAAACAATATAAAAACAGTTACATAGAAACTAGTAATTAATGAAAATGAGTAAAATTAACTGTTAAAGGTTAGTACTATTAGTGGACCAGCAGCACGCACAATCATGTGTGCTTACGGACTGTATCCCTGCAGACTGTATTGATATATATTGATATATAATGTAGGAACCAGAATATTAATAACAGAAAGAAACAACCCTTTTGTGTGAATGAGTGTAAATGAGTGTAAATGGGGGAGGGGAGGTTTTATGGGTTGGTGCACTAATTGTAAGTATATTTTGTGTTTTTTATGTTGATTTAATGAAAAAAAAAAAAAAAACGATACCGATAATAAAAAAACAATACAGATAATTTCCGATATTACATTTTAAAGCATTTATCGGCCGATAATATCGGCAGGCCGATATTATCGAACATCTCTTCTCACAAGTATAAAACTACTTTTTTAAAGTAATAATTTCTTATTTCAAGCATGTAAAAAAAAAATCATGACTTTGACACAATTGTGTCTCATAATTAAAACAGATGACAGCCAAATGGACTTTGCTGTTTTATTTTCAATGAAACAAGAGAAAATACGTACTCACATAGTAGTACAGTTGTTATTAGTAAGAATATACTTATTTTAAGGTATTTTTGAGTTCATTGAGGTTATCTAATTTTACTTGTTTTGGAAAGTCTTGACAAGCCAAATTTTGCTTAGTTCAAATAAAATACCCCTCATTTTTGTATTTTTTTTTTCTTGTTTTTGAACACTGACTTTTTGCAGTGTAATAAATGGAAACATATTTTTTTCTTCTAAAATTTAGTGGGTGCAGATTATATACTGGTGCGCTTTATTGGCCAGAGATTTACGGTAAATATTGTAATATGATTAATTATTTAAAAACATTTTATCCAAAAATCATGAATCAGTTATTGAGTTTTTGTTTTACCTGCATGTTGGTGTAGATCCAAGGAAGAACATTGCTGACTCTGGTGTAAACCCCCGGCCTGTTTGTCTGAGCACAGCCAGCCCCCCAGCTGGTGATGCCTACCAGGTACCACAGGTCATCAGTCTGACACACCAAAGGCCCACCACTGTCGCCCTGGAGAAACGTGAATAAACATAACATTTTAAAAAGGAACACATTTTGTCTTCAGGTGAGTTTGAATGTGCGTGGTCACCGGCTACACACCTGACAGGAATCTCGTCCTCCATCCAGGTGTCCAGCACAGATCATGTTGGCAGTCACAGCTCCGGCGTACACCTGAGGGTTGTTGCAGACGTCTGTGCCGATGATGTCCACTGTCACCTCCATCAGATCAGTCGAGATAACACCTGTACGTAAGAAAAATAAGGCAAAAGACAAATATGGTGATTTTATCTCAATATGTTACACCTGGCACTAACTGGATGGACAGTTTTACATTATCGGTTTCCCAGTCTGACTTCCTTCTGTTTGTGGATGCTATCATCAAGCTAGGGAAAAAATAAACATCCTCTGGCAGGTTTACCTGATCCCGCCTGGGTGGTGCCAAAGCCTGAGGTCCAACACGTGGTACCGTGAGGAAATGGCTGTTCTCTAACTGGCAGACATGCTGGGTGAACATCATCTGAAAGGAACACAAAAAAAGAGGAGCTCCATATTAGAAATGCTTTCGCAGCAGGAAATACATGGAACAAAAAAATACACATTTTGTCATAAAAACTTTGTATTTCAGTGGCGTTTTTTTAAATTATTTTTTTTAGGTAATGTCACAAAACTACTACCGCAACTACAGCGATTTCATGCAATTTGGTTGGCTGTCATTTAAAAAGCCAGAAATGTTGCTGTTGAGACTGGGTGCTACTCTGTGTGAAAAAAACCCACGTCATTAAAAAAATACTAAAAAGGTAAAGGACACCAAAACGCATAAATTTAATTTGTTTTAATCAGCACCAAACAAGAATGACAAACACATTTCGGAAGAACATCCGCACAGTAACACAACATAAACACAACAGAACAAATACCCAGAACCCTTTGCAGCACTAACTCTTCCGGGTGTGTGTGTGTGTGTGTGGGTGGGGGGGTGGGGGGGGAGGGGGGGGTTGGAGGTAGAGTTAGTGCTGCAAAGGGTTCTGGGTATTTGTTCTGTTGTGTTTATGTTGTGTTACTGTGCGGATGTTCTCCCAAAATGTGTTTGTCATTCTTGTTTGGTGTGGATTCACAGTGTGGCGTATATTTCTAACAATGTTAAAGTTGCTTATACGGCCACTCTCAGTGTAAACTGTATCGCTGTTGATGAAGTATGCTTTGCATTTACGTGTGTGTGCATACAGGAGCCGCTCATATCTTGTGACTGGGCCGGCACGTTGTTAGAAGGGATGAAAAGCGGACGTGACGTCAGCTCGTAGAGGACGTTAAAAGCAGTGCCTGTAAGGCACGCTTCAAGACTGTGGAATACGAGATATAATGACTGATGAACACCTTTGTTCGATAATGAGGGATGCCTCAGCTCAAAGCCTGAGCCTCGACATTAATGAACTAGCATCCAAGAAAAGATGGCAGGTATCTGGCTTGGGCACATCAGATTAGATCAGTGTGTTGCAAACTGAGCAGTTTAAAGTCCTAATGGTTGGTTTATTTATTATTTTATTTTCAAATTTATTAGCCTGTGGAAAAAGTTAATGTTGAAATTTACCTCAGAAGGCTGCAAATAGAAAAGAGGCATTCCATTTTTATTTAAATTGTATTTGATATGCCATTGATATTTTTTAATTATTATTATTACTATTTGAAACTCGATTTTGCATGTCACTTTAAAGTTATATAAGCCTTGCTTGTTCAATATTTAATGCAAAACTTGTTTGGGTCCCTATCAAAAAGGTTAATTTGTTCAACCTTGGCCCGCGGCTTTGTTCAGTTTTAAATTTTGGCCCACTCTGTATTTGAGTTTGACACCCCTGCTCTAGCAGCTATAAATGTTGCTGAATAGACCAGTGTTTTTCAACCTTTTCTGAGCCAAGGCACGCTTTTTTCATTGAAAAAATTCTTAGGCACACCACCAGCAGAAAACATAATAAAAATGAAACTCAGTAGCCGATATTGATGATAAAAAGTTGTTCTCGCAATTGTTGGATACGAATTCAAACCATAACCAACCATGCATATTGGCAATATAGCTCTTGTCTCAAAGTAGGTGTACTGTCACGACCTGTCACATCACGCCGTGACTTATTTGGAGTTTTTGGGTGTTTTCCTGTGTGTCGTGTTTTAGTTATTGTCTTACGCTCCTATTTTGGTGGCTTTTCCTCATTTGTGGGTATTTTCCTGTAGCAGTTTCATGTCTTCCTTGAACGCTATTCCTCGCACCTGCTTTTTTCTCGCAATCAAGACTAATTAAGTTGCGGACGCTATCCTTCTTTGTGTGGACATTGTTGATTGTACTTTGTGGACGCCGTCTGCTCCACACGCTGTAAGTCTTTGCTGTCGTCCAGCATTCTGTTTTTGTTTACTTTGCAGCCAGTTCAGTTTTAGTTTTGTTTTGCATAGCCATCCCTAAGCTTCAATGCTTTTTCTTAGCTGTACTCGCCTTTTATTTATTTTTGGTTTAAGTGTTAGATACCTTTTTACCTTCACACTGCCTCCCGCATATTGTGATCACGACAAACCATGTTCTCGACATCTACAAATCAGTTAGCTACCTGCTGCCACCTACTGATATGGAAGAGTATTACACGGTTACTCCGCCGATCTCTAGACAGCGCAGACTCAACAACAGCACATTTGCGGATTATAATTACTGGTTTGCAAAAAATATTTTTAACCCAATTAGGTGAAATTACATCATCTCCCACGGCACACCAGGCTGTATTTCACGGCACACTAATTTGGTTGAAAAACACTGGAATAGACAATATGTAAATTTTTTTGACCGTCCAAAATGTTGACAGACCCACGGAGGACAAAGGAGTCTCGTCTGCCCATCATCTGTCTGTGCAGCGCAAGCACTAATCATACAACCGTGTGTGGATTTTGGAACTGTCACTTTGCACGTCCTTCTTACGCGAGCTCGCTAAAACGCAAAATAGTGCGCGCAAAACGGTGATGAGTGTTAATAAATCACATAGCGTGTGCTAAATAATTATACGTGCATCTTCTACTCCCAGTTTTGTGGGTGTTTTGATGATCAGCATACATTTTGCATATTAATTCTGCTCACTCAACAGACGCAATCCACTTTGCAAACGTTTAGTCGATCAGCTTTGCCTGTGGTATCAAGTTTGCACGTGTTTTAGTACACGCAAACCTTTACTAAATCAAGCCCTGAGTGTGTACACAATATAAACACACATTTGTGTTACACAACTGTGTCACACTCAGATTATAGTGCAAGTTTTACCAACCATCAAAATCAACTGGAGCTGTCAGCTTGAGCAAAGCGACATCCTGATCATTGGTCCTGTTGTCGTAGTTTTCATTCAGTATGATACTCTCAACCAGGAAGGGCTGAGGTAGATTATCCAGAGACACAGCGCCTCCGTACACTTGCCAAAACTGCGGTGATTGCATTGAAGGGACAGCCCTGAATGGTGGATAAACATTTTTATAGTCTTTCATCTTTTGCTTTTTTACTGGAATGCAAACTGAAGCTTCGTCTTGTGATAAAACACTCACCCCGGGAAGCAGTGGGCGGCAGTCAGCACAAAATCGGGCGCAATCAGGACCCCTCCACACACATGGGAGCCCCTAAAGTGCAGAGATAACTGCCAAGGCCACTGACCCCTCTGTGCAACGCTGCCTCCGACGATGCGAGATGTGGACTGCTGCCGGCCACAGTCTGTGAAAGGTGATACCAGCATTTATTCTACACATTATCATCACCCTAGTTGTTGTCGAGTATGCTCTGGCATGTTTTAATAGTGGTAGTAGTAGTATATAGCGCATTCAAACTGGACTTTTTGGAAGTATAACAGGAAAGTTCCTATGTGGATGTCAAAATGCCTCATTTTTTAAACTTAAAGGCCTACTGAAACCCACTACTACCGACCACGCAGTCTGATAGTTTATACATCAATGATGAAATCTTAACATTGCAACACATGCCAATACGGCCGGGTTAGCTTACTAAAGTGCAATTTTAAATTCCACGCGAAATATCCTGCTGAAAACGTCTCGGTATGATGACGTCAGCGCGTGACGTCACTGATTGTGGAGGACATTTTGGGACAGCATGGTGGCCAGCTATTAAGTCGTCTGTTTTCATCGCAAAATTCCACAGTATTCTGGTCATCTGTGTTGGTGAATCTTTTGCAATTTGTTCAATGAACAATGGAGACAGCAAAGAAGAAAGCTGTAGGTGGGAAGCGGTGTTTTGCGGCCGACTGCAGCAACACAAACACAGCCGGTGTTTCATTGTATACATTCCCGGAAGATGACAGTCAGGCTATACCATTGGCCTGTGGAGAACTGGGACAACAGAGACTCTTACCAGGAGGACTTTGAGTTGGATGCGCAGACGCGGTACCGTGAGTACGCATGCAGCTGCGGCTTCCAAACATTTGATCGCTTGCCCGTACGTGCGTGCCGCTATGTACATGTCACGTACGTAACTTTGGGGACTTTGGGGAAATATATGTGCTGTATGAACTTTGGGGAGGTGAACGGTATTTTGGGCTGTGGGATTGAGTGTGTTGTGCAGGTGTTTGAGTTGTATTGGCGGGTTATATGGACGGGAGGGGGGAGGTGTTTGTTATGCGGGATTAATTTGTGTTGTTTATTTACACATATACATACACACTCGTCTACTCATTGTTGTATTTATAAGTGCAATGCTTTGCTGTCAGTAGCACAGCCTCTGAAGGAGCATAGGTATGGGCAGTGTAATATTCTGGGTTGGAGTCAATAACCAGGCGAGGTGATTAGTTACGTCTCTTTACTTCATACTTCAGAACCGACTCCCACACTTGCCGTCAGGGTGCGCAATACAACGTAAACCGTTGGCCAACCAAAAAGTAACCACAGAACACTGTGGTTACTTTTTGGTTGGCCAAGCGGACGTGACGTCAGGCTGTCCTCGCTCAGGTCCGCACGGACCTGGAGGGGGCGTGCCTTAAGTCCGGCTGGAAATCGGGAGAAATTCGGGAGAATGGTTGTCCCGGGAGGTTTTTGGGAGAGGCACTGAAATTCGGGAGTCTCCCGGAAAATTCGGGAGGGTTGGCAAGTATGACTGGAACTAAGGGGCCAAGCCCAACTCCTGAAAAACAACCCCACCCCATAATTCCTTCTCCACCAAATTTCACACTGGGCACAATGCAGTCGAAAATGTAGCGTTCTCCTGGCAACCTCCAAACCCAGACTTGTCCATCAGATTGCCAGATGGAAAAGTGTGATTCATCAGTCCAGAGAAGGCATCTCCACTGCTCTAGAGTCCAGTGGCGACGTGCTTTACACCACTGCATCCCACGCTTTGCATTGGACTCGGTGATGTATGGCTTAGATAAGGCTGATCGGCCATGGAAACCCATTCCATGAAGTTCTCTGCGTACTGTACGTGGGCTAATTGAAAGGTCACATGACGTTTGGAGCTCTGTAGCAACTGAGTGTGCAGAAATTCTTTGCACTATGCGCTGCAGCATCCGCTGACCCCTCTCTGTCAGTTTACGTGGCCTACCACTTGGTGGCTGAGTTGCTGTTGTTCCCAAACTCTTCAATTTTCTCATAATAAAGTTGACTTTGGAATATTTAGGAGCGAGGAAATTTCACGATTGGATTTGTTGCACAGGTGGCATCCTATGACATATCCACGCTGGAAATCACTGAGAGTGGCCCATTCTTTCACAAATATTTGTAGAAACAGTCGCCACGCCTAAGTGCTTGATTTTATACACCGGGCCAAGTTATTAAGACACCTGATTCTCATCATATGGGTGGCCAAATACTTTTGGCAATATCGTGTACTTGGTCAAATATAGATATTAAAGAAGTGCATCAGGTTTGTGTCAGCGAAGAGGGGTTGATTCAGGAAAGATGACTGCAATTAACTGCACCTGATGTCCATCATCTTGACAATGACCAACAATGTCTAACAAATGTTCCTACGGCGAAACAGTTTGAGATAATGACTCCCAAAAACAACTGTGAGCACCTCACGATTCTGCATAACGCAGGCATGTGCTCAATTTCCAAATCGGTTTAAAAAAAGCTTTGTTTTTGTTTTTTTTAGCTTTTTCCCCCGCATCCTTCGATATTTTCTTCGTATGAGGCCCTTGGGGGTTTAGCTGGTTTAGTGTTATGAATTAGAAAAAATCTAATTTAGGCGTTCAGGTGTGCATGACGGTGGGGCAGATGGTGTCTTCTTACCTACGCACTGCAGGGAGACAATGTTTTGGTCTGGACAGGAGGAACTGTCAAAATAAGACACATATGTGAGACAAATGACAAGTACATACTAACATGCACCGTTTTAAGCACACACTCATCAGCTTGTGCCTTGATACTGTATTTACAGTTGTCCCTTGCTACAAACCCCAAAACCAGTGAAGTTGGCACCTTGTGTAATTCGTAAATAAAAACGGAATACAATGATTTGCAAATCCTTTTCAACTTATATTCAATTGAATAGACTGCAAAGACAAGATATTTAATGTTCAAACTGAGAAACTTTTTTTTGGCAAATAATCATGAGCTTAGAATTTAATAGCAGCAACACATTGCAAAAAAGTTGGCACCGGGGCATTTTTACCACTGTGTTATAAATGATAAATGGGTTGTACTTGTATAGCGCTTTTCTACCTTCAAGGTACTCAAAGCGCTTTGACACTACTTCCACATTTACCCATTCACACACACATTCACACACTGATGGAGGGAGCTGCCATGCAAGGCGCTAACCAGCACCCATCAGGAGCAAGGGTGAAGTGTCTTGCTCAGGACACAACGGACATGACGAGGTTGGTACTAGGTGGGGATTGAACCAGGGACCCTTGGGTTGCGCACGGCCACTCTCCCACTGCGCCACGCCGTCCCTGTTACATGGCCTTTCCTTTTAACAACACTCAGTAAACGTTTGGGAACTGAGGAGACCAATTTTTGAAGCTTTTCAGGTGGAATTCTTTCCCATTCTTGCTTGATGTACAGCTTAAGTTGTCCAACAGTCCGGGGGTCTCCGTTGTGCTATTTTAGGCTTCATAATGCGCCACACATTTTCAATGGGAGACAGGTCTGGACTACAGGCAGGCCAGTCTATTACCCGCACTCTTTTACTATGAAGCTACGTTGATGTAACACATGGCTTGGCATTGTCTTGCTGAAATAAGCAGGGGCGTTCATGATAACGTTGCTTGGATGGCAACATATGTTGCTCCAAAACCTGTATGTACCTTTTAGCATTAATGGTGCATTCACAGATGTGTAAGTTACCCATGCCTTGGGCACTAATACACCCCCATACCATCACAGATGCTGGCTTTTGAACTTTGCACCTATAACAGTCCGGATGGTTCTTTTCCTCTTTGGTCCGGAGGACACGACGTCCACAGTTTCCAAAAACAATTTTAAATGTGGACTCGTCAGACCACAGAACGCTTTTCCACTTTGCATCAGTCCATCTTAGAAGCCGGCAGCGTATCTGGGTGTTGTTGATAAATGGCTTTCGCTTTGCATAGTAGAGTTTTAACTTGCACTTACAGATGTAGCAGCGAACTGTAGTTACTGACAGCGGTTTTCTGAAGTGTTCCTGAGCCCATGTGGTGATATCCTTTACGCACTGATGTCGGTTTTTGATGCAGTGCCGCCTGAGGGATCCAAGGTCCGTAATATCATCGCTTACGTGCAGTGATTTCTCCAGATTCTCTGAACCTTTTGATGATGTTAAGGGTCGTAGATGGTGAAATCCCTAAATTCCTTGCAATAGCTGGTTGAGAAATGTTGTTCTTGAACTGTCTGACAATTTGCTCACGCATTTGTTGACAAAGTGGTGACCCTCGCCCCATCCTTGTTTGTGAATGACTGAGCATTTCATGGAAGCTGCTTTTATACCCAATCATGGCACCCACCTGTTCCCAATTAGCCTGTTCACCTGTGGGATGTTCCAAATAAGTGTTGAGCATTCCTCAACTTTCTCAGTCTTTTTTGCCACTTGTGCCAGCTTTTTTGAAACAAGTTGCAGGCATCAAATTCCAAATGAGCTAATATTTGCAAAAAATAACAACGTTTTCGAGTTTTAACGTTAAGTATCTTGTCTTTGCGGTCTATTCAATTGAATATAGGTTGAGAAGGATTTCCAAATCATTGTATTCTGTTTTTATTTACGACTTACACAACGTGCCAACTTCACTGGTTTTGGGGTTTGTATATCGCACTTCAAATATTGCGGCTTCGCTACATCGCCGATTTTAAAAAGCATATTCAACATAGTCGGGGCCTAAATTACGAGTTATTGCTTATATGTATTACAGTGCAGTATTTGTCTCATTTTCTATTATTATGTTGTGGTGATTCGTAGAGATATTCCCCAAGCGTAATTACGAGAGTGCAAATATCTCGCAGCAACATGGCAGCTAATCTTGATGCTATCTTCAAAGCGACAATCAAGCTGACCAACTTTTGGCAGAACAACTAAGTGAAGTGAAGTGAATTATATTTATATAGCGCTTTTCTCTAGTGACTCAAAGCGCTTTACATAGTGAAACCCAATATCAAAGTTACATTTAAACCAGTGTGGGTGGCACTGGGAGCAGGTGGGTAAAGTGTCTTGCCCAAGGACACAACGGCAGTGACTAGGATGGCGGAAGCGGTAGTCGAACTTGCAACCCTCAAGTTGCTGGGACGGCCGCTCTACCAACCGAGCTATACCGCCCCAACTCCTTGATGCACTTCATCTTCAAATCCTGCCTCGTCAATAACGCATCTCCAGGACGCGATTTGTGCAAACAAGACTATCTATCCGCAGCAGAATGCTCAGTGGAGATTTAAGCACTTCATCTTCCACAGCAATTACACGGCCCCACATCAAAATTGGCGAGCCTTTGGCGTGAGCGATGTGGAACGACAACGCAGACATGCAAGGCTAACGACACAGAATGCTAACAACACGACCAATGGTTGTACCTGCGACTGTCAAGTTTACCAAAGTTTGGCAGAATAACACACACCCACGATTTCAGGACATCAAAGCCCAGTTCTAACTTGAATCACCCAGGATGGGACAAAGTATTTCCACGACGTGGCTGTGTTCTAGTGGCCGGGCCGATGCATACTTGGAGGATGTTCTGGGAACTGTAATCTACAGAAGAAAACACTCAATGCTATGATATTGGGTGAAATGAGTTTAAAGGTGACTATGTGGGTGTTATTTCATGTATAAAGGGCTCTAATTAAGTAAATAAACGTATTTAGAAAACATGTTTTTAATGCCCTAACTATGAAAATATTTGATTTATTAATAATAATAATAACAGTCAGAGCTAACCTGAACCATGCCATTAAGGTTGCACGACACAGAATGCTAACAACACGACCAATGGCCGTACCTGCGATTGTCAAGTTTACCAACGTTTGGCAGAATAACACACACCCACGGTTTCAGGACATCAAAGTCCAGTTCTAACTTGAATCACCCAGGATGGGACAAAGTATTTTCACGACGTGGCTGTGTTCTAGTGGCCGGGCCGATGCACACTTGGAGGATGTTCCGGGAACTGTAATCTACAGAAGAAAACACTCAATGCTCCAATATTGGGTGAAATGGGTTTAAAGGTGACTATGTGGGTGTTATTTCATGTTTAAAGTGCTCTAATTAAGTAAATAAACATATTTAGAATACATGTTTTTAATGCCCTAACTATGAAAATATTCGATTTATTAATAATAATAATAATAATAACAGCCAGAGCTAACCTGAACCGTGCCATTAGGGTTGCACGACACAGAATGCTAACAACACGACCAATGGCCGTACCTGCGACTGTCAAGTTCACTAACGTTTGGCAGAATAACACACACCCACGGTTTCAGGACATCAAAGCCCAGTTCTAACTTGAATCACCCAGGATGGGACAAAGTATTTCCACGACGTGGCTGTGTTCTAGTTGACGGGCCGATGCACACTTGGAGGATGTTCCAAGTGTGTTTCATGTATAAAGGGCTCTAATTAAGTACCGTATTTTTCGGACTATAAGTCGCAGTTTTTTTCATAGTTTGGCAGGGCTCCAGTGCGATTTATATATGATTTTTTCCTTCTTTATTATGCATTTTCGGCAGGTGCGACTTATACTCCGAAAAATATGGTAAATAAACGTATTTAGAAAACATGTTTTTAATGCCCTAACTATGAAAATATTTGATTTATTAATAATAATAATAACAGCCAGAGCTAACCTGAACCGTGCCATTAGGGTTGCACGACACAGAATGCTAACAACACGACCAATGGCCGTACCTGCGATTGTCAAGTTTACCAACGTTTGGCAAAATAACACACACCCACGGTTTCAGGACATCAAAGCCCAGTTCTAACTTGAATCACCCAGGATGGGACAAAGTATTTCCACGACGTAGCTGTGTTCTAGTGGCCGGGCCGATGCACACTTGGAGGATGTTCCAGGAACTGTAATCTACAGAAGAAAACAGTCAATGCTACGATATTGGGTGAAATGGGTTTAAAAGCAACTATGTGGGTGTTATTTCATGTTTAAAGTGCTCTAATTAAGTAAATAAACGTATTTAGAAAACATGTTTTTAATGCCCTAACTATGAAAATATTTGATTTATTAATAATAACACTAACAGCCAGAGCTAACCTGAACCGTGCCATTAGGGTTGCACGACACAGAATGCTAACAACACGACCAATGGCCGTACCTGCGACTGTCAAGTATACCAACGTTTGGCAGAATAACACACACCCACGGTTTCAGGACATCAAAGCCCAGTTCTAACTTGAATCACCCAGGATGGGACAAAGTATTTCCACGACGTGGCTGTGTTCTAGTGGCCGGGCCGATGCACACTTGGAGGATGTTCCAAGTGTGTTTCATGTATAAAGGGCTCTAATTAAGTACCGTATTTTTCGGACTATAAGTCGCAGTTTTTTTTCATAGTTTGGCAGGGCTCCAGTGCGATTTATATATGTTTTTTTCCTTCTTTATTATGCATTTTCGGCAGGTGCGACTTATACTCCGGTGCAACTTATACTCCGAAAAATATGGTAAATAAACATATTTAGAAAACATGTTTTTAATGCCCTAACTATGAAAATATTTGATTTATTAATAATAATAATAACAGCCAGAGCTAACCTGAACCGTGCCATTAGGGTTGCACGACACAGAATGCTAACAACACGACCAATGGCCGTACCTGCGATTGTCAAGTTTACCAACGTTTGGCAAAATAACACACACCCACGGTTTCAGGACATCAAAGCCTCAGTTCTAACTTGAATCACCCAGGAGGGACAAAGTATTTCTACGACGTGGCTGTGTTCTAGTGGCCGGGCCGATGCACACTTGGAGGATGTTCCAGGAACTGTAATCTACAGAAGAAAACACTCAATGCTACGATATTGGGTGAAATGGGTTTAAAGGCAACTATGTGGGTGTTATTTCATGTTTAAAGTGCTCTAATTAAGTAAATAAACGTATTTAGAAAACATGTTTTTAATGCCCTAACTATGAAAATATTTGATTTATTAATAATAACAATAACAGCCAGAGCTAACCTGAACTGTGCCATTAGGGTTGCACGACACAGAATTCTAACAACACGACCAATGGCCGTACCTGCGACTGTCAAGTATACCAACGTTTGGCAGAATAACACACACCCACGGTTTCAGGACATCAAAGCCCAGTTCTAACTTGAATCACCCAGGATGGGACAAAGTATTTCCACGACGTGGCTGTGTTCTAGTGGCCGGGCCGATGCAGACTTGGAGGATGTTCCGGGAACTGTAATCTACAGAAGAAAACACTCAATGCTCCGATATTGGGTGAAATGAGTTTAAAGGTGACTATGTGGGTGTTATTTCATGTATAAAGGGCTCTAATTAAGTAAATAAACGTATTTAGAAAACATGTTTTTAATGCCCTAACTATGGCCGGGCTCCAGTGCGATTTATATATGTTTTTTTCCTTCTTTATTATGCATTTTCGGCAGGTGCGGCTTATACTCCGGTGCGACTTATACTCCGAAAAATACGGTAAATAAACGTATTTAGAAAACACGTTTTTAATGCCCTAACTATGAAAATATTTCATTTATTAATAATAATAATAACAGCCAGAGCTAACCTGAACCGTGCCATTAGGGTTGCACGACACAGAATGCTAACAACACGACCAATGGCCGTACCTGCGACTGTCAAGTTTACTTTAAATTTTCCTGAGGGAACTCTCCTGAAGGAATCAATAAAGTACTATCTATCTATTTATCTATCTACATATCTACCAACATTTGGCAGAATAACACACACCCACGGTTTCAGGACATCAAAGCCCAGTTCTAACTTGAATCACCCAGGATGGGACAAAGTATTTCCACGACATGGCTGTGTTCTAGTGGCCGGGCCGATGCACACTTGGAGGATGTTCCGGGAACTGTAATCTACAGTTTAAAAGGTGACTATGTGGGTGTTATTTCATGTATAAAGGGCTCTAATTAAGTACCGTATTTTTCGGACTATAAGTCGCAGTTTTTTTCATAGTTTGGCCGGGCTTCAGTGCGATTTATATATGTTTTTTTCCTTCTTTTATTATGCATTTTCGCCAGGTGCGACTTATACTCCGGTGCGACTTATACTCCGAAAAATACGGTAAATAAACGTATTTAGAAAACATGTTTTTAATGCCCTAAATATGAAAATATTTGGTTTATTAATAATAAACCAATCGAGGGACGACTGTAATACAGAAGCAAGTGGCGGCTAGATAATGATGATGGGTTGTTTACCTGACTTCTACCGTGCCCTGAATGTTTTCAGACGATCTGTTGGTCACCATCAAACCAAGGGAGTCCTGGGATGTGAAATTCTTGCTAATGAAGGAGCTGAAAACAGGTAGAAAAGAAGTAGCTCAGAAAGCAGGACGAGAATCACATACGGCAAGAGTGCTGATTAGAGATGTCTATAAAATAAATAAATGCATTATAATGTAATATCGGAAATTATCTGTATCGTTTTTTTTTATTATCGGTATCGGTTTTTTTAATTAATTTTTTTTATTAAATCAACATAAAAAACACAAGATACACTTACAATTAGTGCACCAACCCAAAAAAACCTCCCTCTCCCATTTACACTCATTCACACAAAAGGGTTGTTTCTTTCTGTTATTAATATTCTGGTTCCTACATTATATATCAATATATATCAATACAGTCTGCAAGGGATACAGTCCGTAAGCACACATGATTGTGCGTGCTGCTGGTCCACTAATAGTACTAACCTTTAACAGTTAATTTTACTCATTTTCATTAATTACTAGTTTCTATGTAACTGTTTTTATATCGTTTTACTTTCTTTTATATTCAAGAAAATGTTTTTAATTTATTTATCTTATTTTATTTTATAATTTTTTTTTAAAAAGTACCTTATCTTCACCATACCTGGTTGTCCAAATTAGGCATAATAATGTGTTAATTCCACGACTGTATATATCGGTTGATATTGGTATCGGTAATGAAAAAGTTGGACAATATCGGAATATCGGATATCGGCAAAAAGCCATTATCGAACATCCCTAGTGCTGATTCTTTACCTTCTAAAGCCAAGCTGGGCACAAGTCTGGTCGGCATTGTCTTGGTTCCAGCCACTGGAGCAGACTGGAAGAAAGCGGCCATCTTCGGCGGTCCTAACCTGCAGACGGTTGACACTCGCGAACCTCACTGGGGAAGACAAAGAAATAAGATTAGTATTGACTTAATAATAGTACGCCATTAGTCATAGTCCTAAAAACCAGCAGTAGGGCACTCTCATCTCGAGCCTGCAGGGATTACAGTCATTGTCCGTATGGTTGCACACTCACCGCAGTCCATTTCGTCAGAGCCCATCTCGCAGTCCCTGACGCCATCACACTCGATGGTCGTATTCTCAGGGCAAGTGTCATTCCTCAAAGGCGGTCGGCTGTTGCTTGGGCCCCCATTTTGCTGGTTGTTGTTGTTGCTATTGATAAACGACTGAGTCACCAACCTGGTGCTAAAGTGCACTGCCATTAGAAGAAAAAAAAAAACAAGGTCAAGTAATGAATGTCATGGAATAATAAACAAGAATAAGAGTCATCGTAGGAAACTGTATTAAAAGTTAGCTCCTGTTGGCCAGAAATAATGTCTTAAAATTGGTTGCTTTCATTTGAAAGCATTGTGGTGCCTTGGTTTACACTGCAAAAAGTCAGTGTTCAGAAACAAGGGGAAACAAATACAAAAATTAGGGGTATTTTATTTGAACTAAGCAAAATTTTCTGCCAATAGAACAAGAACATTTGGCTTGTCAAGACTTTCCAAAACAAGTAAAATTAGCTAACTTCAATGAACCCCAAAATACCTTAAAATAAGTACATTCTCACTAATAACAAGTGCACTTTTCTTGGTAGAAAAAAAAAATATGAGTCCTTTTTGCTCAATATGTTGAAAAATATTCTTAAATGAAGTAAATGCTAGTGCCATTATCTTGACATAATGATATGTGCTCGGCATTACATTTCTTGAAACCAGCAAACTTATACTAAAAACTAATTTATTGTTCTTAATGGAAAGGCAACAAGGCAACCGCTTATTACTCTCGGGGTCTACTAGGCAAATCATATGGTCTAAAAATAAATGTTTCCATCGATAACATGACATCATCGCGCCAAGTGCGTGCTCTTTCAGTCAATTAGTGCGCATATATACAGCCCGGCCCCCAGCCAAATCTTTTTTGATTGTAATTTTGAAGAATTCATCTGAATGTGCATGAACTATTTCTGTTCAAAATTGTTTGAAATGTCACATGTTAAATGTTTAAATATTAACTGTCAGTTTACTGTACTGTGCCAACTGTACTACTATATGAGTATGTATTTTCTATTGTTTCATTGAAAATAAAACAGCAAAGTCCATTTGGCTGTCATCTGTTTTAATTATGAGACACAATTGTGTCAGAGTCATGATTTTCTTTTTTCATGCTTGAAATAAGAAATTATTACTTTAAAAAAGTAGTTTTATACTTGTGAGTGTTGATGACACAGCTTTGCATCAGTTGATATTCTAGTTTCAAGCATGTTTTACTCAATATAGGTCATAAAATCTCAGCAACAAGATCTAATATCTTACTGAGATCATTTAGGACCAAAACACTTAAAACAAGTAAAACACTCTAACATAAAATCTGCTTAGTGAGAAGAATTATCTTATCAGACAGAAAATAAGCAAATATCACCCTTATTTGAGATATTTAATCTTACTTAGATTTCAGGTTTTGCAGTGTACGTACACTGCATAAAAGAGCTGTCAAAATATTAGATTAAAAATAGAGGAATTATCTGTCCATGCAGTTAGTTAATTTTACTTGATAAGACGTCCTAAATTAAGATTTGTATGTCTAGAAATTAGCAGAACTTTTGACAAAAGAAATAAGTATTTCACTCTGAAAACAAGCATTCTTAAATGAAGCATCCTTGGGATGTTGCAGAATCTTTAAACATTATTTTCTATGTGGGACAAACCAAAATATCTCATTTGAATAGTTATTTTCTCAATTTTAACATTTTTAAACTACAATAGACAAAATCTAAGTATTCACGCTAAAATTTAGACTATGATATAAAGTCAATGACTTAAGATAAGTAAATATCTATTAAAATTAAGGAAATGTTTAATCTTTGCAATTGACAAATAATTAGCAATTTTTGTGTGATTCTTAAAAAATTCAGCCAAAATATTGCCCTGGTTTACGTATACGTCTTGGTTATTGTTGTCAGAATAATTGTATCTAAGTGTTGCCATGAGTTCCCGGTGAGAAGACAAAAGCTGTCTTTGATCCTACCAAGAAGAAGGCTTGTAAAACTCCACTGTATAGGATGGAAAGCAACATGAAGGTGTTCTGTTTCTTTGATGCATTGTTATCCACAGACAGATTTTGTCTTGACCCGAGAACTACAAAGCGGAGAGGAATCAGGACCAGACTCCCCTCCAGGCGACCTTTTCTTTGAACTGACCTTTTCTTTGAACTGTTTGTAATCAAAGGCGATGGATGTTTACGACCCCCGTCCCTTAGAAACAGCTGTTGCCATGTAATCAGGGAAAGTCCAAATAAAAGAGGAGGCGTACAATCTTTCGTCAGGAGTGTGGTGAGACTGTACAAGAGTACAGCCCAGACGTTTCTCCTCAATTGAGCCAAATTTAATTCGGTCTCTGTTTAATTCCTTGCTTCTTGTTTTGTTTAATAGATGTCATCAGTGTTTGAACCTGACATCTTACAGCCAAGTAATGCGCTTAAACATTTACGCAGATAGTAGGACGCTAATTTTGTAATGTTTTTTAAGCATTATATCCCGCTCTCTTCTGGCTTTTAGTGCATAATGGCATAAACTACGCACGTACGTAACATGTGCATTAGCTTGTTGTGTTGTTAGCTAATTATAGCGAATTAGCGAGCTAACGTTAGCTATCATTGTATGTATCTTAATACAACAACAACATGATTGAAAATTGTTTGTTGCTTCTCTGACACGGCGACAATCATGTTTTATTCAACACAGTGAGTAATTGTGAAAAATATAGACATTTAAAAATGATATATGTTCTGTTAACTTAGGTGCTTTAATGTGTGCAGCGAGCTGTTGGAGATCTTTTTTCAGTCTGTCGTGGCCAGTGCCCTGTACTTTGCAGTGGTTAGTTGGGGGAGCAGCACCAGCAAAAGGGA
>NC_084564.2:24730000-24767500 GCF_033978685.3 Nerophis lumbriciformis
ATATATATATATATATATATATATATATATATATGCATACATACATACATATATATATATATATATACACACAGAGGCTATATCAACCCTTCAAGCAGGTTTCGCAGGTTTATACATATATATATATATATATATATATATATATATTGTATATATATATATATACACACACACACACACACACACACACACACACACACATACATACATACATACATACATACATACATATATATATATATATATATATATATATATATATATAAGGTCAGGAAAAAACAGAGAGGCTGTTTTCATCCCTCATCATATGTATATGATCAACCCCGCCCACCTCAACCTCCGCATGTCCCAAATTCCAAGCTGCTGTTTTGAGGCATGTTAAAAAAAATAATGCACTTTGTGACTTCAATAATAAATATGGCAGTGCCATGTTGGCATTTTTTCCCATAACTTGAGTTGATTTATTTTGGAAAACCTTGTTACATTGTTTAATGCATCCAGCGGGGCATCACAACAAAATTAGGCATAATAATGTGTTAATTCCACGACTGTATATATCGGTATCGGTTGATATCGGAATCGGTAATTAAGAGTTGGACAATATCAGAATATCGGATATCGGCAAAAAAAACATTATCGGACATCTCTAGTTTTGAATATCATTTTTTTATCTTGATAGATTGAAAATGAACACCAATGAGTTTACTGATGAACATTATCACATAATTTATTCAGAAAGTATAAATAACAACAAATAAAGTTAGATTACTATTAACTGCAACATGTAAGTGTAAAAAAAAACAAAATAAAAAAACATTATGATTTGAACATTTTCAGAATGTGCTTGTTCTATTTTTAAACAAAGAAAACAATCTGAAGTCTTCACTTTTAAGTTATCGTGCCATGATTTTACCAGTCCGGCCCACTTGGGAAAATTAGTTTGACACCCCTGATTTATAGGCTCTGGAAAGAAGAGCAAATGGTTATCTGGGTAAATACACACCTGCAACCCAGATAGCCACAGCCAGCAAGGCTAACAACAGAAAAGACCCGGCTGACCCTCCGTAACACTGGGCGTTACTTTTACAGCATCCCCTCCTCCTGCTTCTGTGGGCTACACATGGAAACAAAAATCGGACCTGTTTTTTGATTTGCCTGAAGATTAGCATATGAAAATAAAGGAGACTCACGCGTGTTCAGCTGCGCTACTTGGGTAGCTGCCACAGGCGGCGCATACTGGGGGACATAATGCTGGTTGGCGACGGTGTGGCCCGGCCCCACGCCATACACCACCTCTTCATAGGACTTGAGGGGGGGCTGGGCATGCACAGCGATTGAGTAGTAAGGAGGAGGGGACTCGTTCTGCAGAAATAAAAACATATGATTATTTTGTGGTACAGTAGCTGTTTCCTAAAAACCCAATGTGGTTTGTTACTGGCAGAACTATTACACATCACCATCAGCAATTTTGCAATCAATATGCATAAAAGAAACAATTATTAAGCCACATTGTCTTTTATGCAAGACAAACATCAAGCCCACAGGCCACACCCAGGTAAGTACTTTAAAGAAAATTGTTTCCTCATTTTCAGGACACGTTTGACGTCAAAGCTGTCGAGGTGCAAGTATTGGAATTAAGCTTTAACAATGGCAGGACAAGGAAGCCTTTTTGGTGGTGACTCACTAAAAGGTAATGCAACTAGTCAAACAGTGAAGAAAAGAAAGAATGATAATGTAAGAAAAAAAAAATCTAATATTTTTAATTTGAATTGAACTGTATGATTCCTGTATTCTAATCAGTGGCCTAGTGGTTAGAGTGTTTGCCCTGAGATCTGTAGGTTGTGAGTTCAAACCTCGGCCGAGTCATACCAAAGACTATAAAAATGGGACCCATTACCTCCCTGCTTGGCACTCAGCATCAAGGGTTGGAATTGGGGGTTAAATCACCAAAAATGATTCCCGGGCACGGCCACCCCTGCTGCTCACTGCTCCCCTCACCTTCCAGGGGGTGAACAAGGGGATGGGTCAAATGCAGAGGACAAATTTCACCACACCGAGTGTGTGTGTGTGACAATCATTGGTACTCTAACTTAACTTTAAAATGTCCCTCATGGTGTAATGTACAATGGTCTGCTCTTTAAGGCAGAGCATTTAAAAGCGCATCCGGCGTAAAAAAACAACAACATTCAAGTCATCCGAGTCAAAACCATTAATGCAGGGGTGTCAAACTCATTTTAGATCGGGGGCCACATGGAGAAAAATCTACCCCCAAGTGGGCCGGACTGGTCATATCACAGCACGATCACTTAAAAATAAAGATAACTTCAGATTGTTTTCTTTGTTTAAAAATAGAACAAGCACATTCTGAAATTGTAGAAATCATAAAGTTTTTGCTGTTTTTTTTTACAATTACATGTTGCGGGTAATGGTATTTATTCTTTGTTTGTCGTTGTTTATATTTTCTGAATAATTTATGAGATAATATTCATCAGTCAACTCATTGGTTGACTCTTCACACATGACTGCATAGCCTCTTCAACATCCAATCTCACTGTCAAATATGCCGACGACCCCACGGTACTTGGGCTCATCAGGAACAATGATGAGACAGCATACAATGCAGAGGTCCAACAGCTGGCTTCATGGTGTGCTAACAATAACTTGGTTCTTAACACTAGCAAAACCAAATAACTAATTGTAGACTTCACTGATGAGAGTATTTGGTGAACATTGTTTTGTCCTACTAATTTCGGCGGTCCTTGAACTCACCATAGTGTGGACTGTGACGCAACAGTTTGTTTACATGTAAAATCTTCCACTCCTTCTCTGTCTGATGTTGTCCACCAAATGTTTTATGCTGTGCGTGAATGCACAAAGGTGCACTTTGTTGATGTTATTGACTTGTTGGAGTGCTAATCAGGCATATTTGGTCAGTGCATGACTGCAAGCTAATCAATGCTAACATGCTATTTAGCCCAGCTGTATGGACATATTGCATCATTATGCCTCATTTGTAGGTATATTTGAACTCATTTTATTTCATTTATTTATGTCCTCTGTGTATTTAATTTATATTTGCATGTCTCATGACACATTATCTGTATGTAATATTGGCTGCATTTCTGATAGTTGTTTGTGTGCCATGTTGTTCCAGACCACAGCAAACATTACTTAGCTTGCCAAAGATTGTAATAAATCTACTAAAAGAAGACATCCTTCTGTTTCCTTAAACTTGGACACACACATCTATACCTTTGGCTATTAAATACCAGCTATTTCCAGGAGTTATCTCACCTTTTGAGTAGCCCCTGATTTACTAATGGTTTCTAATGTTGTAAAAATGTGTAAAATAAATATTACATTTCAACATTTCTGTCAACGAAGATTTGCTTCAGCCTGCGACACATAGTCATTTTGATAGTAGGCTAATGTAGCTAATATAGACACTTACATCATGTGTTGTCTTCATTATAAAACGTATATAAAACTTTTAAAGTCATTTTGATTGTAGGCTAATACAGCTAATATAGACACTTACGTTGTCTTTATTATAAGACTTATATACGGCTTTTCATTTTTTGCGGCTCCTGACAGATTTATTTTTTGTATTTTTGGTCCTATATGGCTCTTCCAACATTTTGGGTTACCGACCCCTGACTTAGACAAAGTTTATTGACATCAAGTATTCACTATTTACTTCATTACGTGTTGTAAAAATAGTCAGTGACACTCCATTTGTGTTATTAGTCTCAACTGGAGTTAACCCAGGGGTGTCAAACTGAAATACAGAGTGGGCCAAAATTGAAAACTGAACAAAGCCGCAGGCCAAGGTTGAACAAATTAACCTTTTAATAGGGACCCAAACAAGTTTTGCATTTAGTATTGAACAAGCAAGGCTTATATAACTTTATAGTGACATGCAAAATCCAGTTTCAAATAATAATAATAATAATTAAAAAATATCAATGGCATATCAAATGCAATTTAAATAAAACATTGAATGCCTCTTTTCTATTTGCAGCCTTCTGAGGTAAATATCAACATTAACTTTTTCCACAAGCTAATACATTTGAAAATAAAATCACAATGAATAAACCAACCATTCAGGACTTTAAACTGCTCAGTTTGCAACACACTGATCTAATCTGATATGCCCAAGCCAGATACCTGCCATCTTTTTTTGGATGCTAGTTCAATAATGTCGGGGCTCAGGCTTTGAGCTGAGGCAACCTTCATTATCGAACGAAGGTGTTCATCAGTCATTATATAGTCCGCCGGGACCACAGTCTTGGGGGCGTGTCTTAAAGGCACTACCTTTAACGTCGACTACAAGCTGTCGTCACGTCTGCCTTTCATCCATTCTAAAAACATGCCGGTCCAATCACAAAATATGTGCGCCGTCTGTATGCACAAACATGTGAATGCAAGCATACTTAATCAACAGGGATACAGGTTACACTGAGGGTGCCCATATAAACAACTTTTACACTGTTAGAAATATGCGCCACACTGTGTGAACCCACACCAAACAAGAATGACAAACACATTTCAGGAGAACATCCGCACCGTAACACAACATAAACACAACAGAACAAATACCCAGAACCCTTTGCAGCACTAACCCCCCCCCCTGGGTATTTGTTCTTTTGTGTTTATGTTGTGTTACTGTGCGGATGTTCTTCCAAAATGTGTTTGTCATTTTTGTTTGGTGTGGATTCACAGTGTGGTGTATATTTCTAACAGTGTAAAAGTTGTTTATACGGGCACCCTCAGTGTAACCTGTATCGCTGTTGATTAAGTATGCGTTGCATTCACGTGCGTGTGTATGCAGAAGCCGCACATATCATGGGGCTGGGCCAGCACTCGTTGGACTGGATGAAAAGCAGACGTGACTATTATTGGGAGGGGCAGTGAAATTGGTAGTCTCCCTGGAGGGTTGGCAAGTATGAGTATTAGTGGTGAATGAGGTGTTACCGCGGCACCGCCGCTATATATAATCGGCGGGCCAGCTCCAGTGTTAATTTGATATCGCCTCAAGGGCCAAGTGAAATTACACGGCGGGCCAAATTTGGCCCACGGGCCAGAGTTTGACACCCATGAGTTAACCCAATGCTACTGCTAACAAGCTAACGCTAAATCCGATGTGTCCGTGTTGTCGCAGAGAGACAAACATTGAAATGTATTCTTTATAAATTGTTATTTACAGGTAAAATGGACCATAAGGACTCGCCTGAATTCATCATTTACTGAGGGGACGACTTTGTCACTGTTACACACTGTGGACACAAGCCTGACTTTTTATGAACAATTTGGTACACTTAGTGAAGTGAATTATATTTATAGCGCTTTTACATAGTGACTCAAAGGACTTTTACATAGTGACTCAAAGGACTTTTACATAGTGAAACCCAATATATAAGTTACATTTAAACCAGTGTGGGTGGCACTGGGAGCAGGTGGGTAAAGTGTCTTGCCCAAGGACACAACGGCAGAGACGAGGATGGCGGAAGCGGGGATCGAACCTGAAACCCTCAAGTCGCTGGCACGGCCACTCTACCAACCGAGCAATACCGCCCCAAGTTTATAGATCAAATTGCTTTGTATTTAATTTACTTACACTTAAGTAAAAACATATTTAACTTAATTGTGTCTGTTTATTTACATGGTATGAATGTAGAAAGATACTGAACCACTTCGCCATACCTCATCAGACTGATTTGTGGAAACTACCCTAAACTGTGGAATGCGGTGGAACCACAAATTGCACACTTCAACAGGAAACTGAAACTAAAGATTCTAGGAATTTAAAAGTTCCTGTATTTTTGGTGGTATAAGGCCTCTCATCTCAGTGTGCACACTATGCGGCTTTCTCTCATAGTATCTCCTATAATGCCGTTTCTGTTATTTGGCAGAGTTTTTATTGACTGGCATGCACACACAGGTAATATAGCAAGTGCACATACAAAGTGGAATGAAATGAATCAACAGTACAACAGTGCCATCTATTGGAAAAACTACTGCAAAAGAACAGGTTATGAGACCATGCAGATCGTCGCTACAAAGCTGTTGTGCACGGACTTTGTGTGAAGATAAACGATATTGTGGGAACTCACAATGGATGATAAGCTGTTTATTGACAGACAGAGCGACCAGAGAACTGGGCAACATGGAAGTTTCAGATGGAACACTTGCTAAAGGCTAAAGGACTATGGGGCATGCTAATGGAGACGGAGACGCTAGCCGCAGATACTAACGCAAGACGGAGTACATCGCACTCAGTCAAGCCGCTCAAGAAGGAATCTGGCTGAAAAGATTACAGAGTGATCTTGGAGTGAAAACCATGTCCACAGTGATTCTGGAAGACAACCAAGGAGCCATCGCAATCGCGAAGAATCCTGTGAACCACTCCTGGACCAAACACATAGACATTCACTATCACTACATCCGTGAATGTGTGCAGAATGGACAAATGGAACTGCAATATTGTCCAACAAATGACATGAGAGCGGATATTTTTTACCAAACCACTGCCTGGACAGAAGTTTGAATATCTCCGGGGAGAGATTGGACGTTTCCCTATTTAGATAAAGTGGTTAGTTGTGCTTAACAGGTGTACGCCGAACGCTGCCTGATCAAAGCAAGTCTTAAAAGAAAAACTTTTTTTTGTTGTTGTTTGACATATTATTGTGAAGGCACGGCTCTGAAAAATTATTTAAAGGGACTTGATGTCATTGAAAAACTAAGTGGGAGTGTTTTAACAATTTCGCATTTAGGAACTTCATTCAATTCTTCAATCAGGAACGAACAAAAATGAAGGCATTTTTTTTAATGCACATATTCATCAAGTGTTAAAAATGATTAAAAAAAATAGGCACACATACTGTAAAGACACATTTACCGGCTGTCATGCACATTTTGTCCAAGACAGGAAAAGACAGCAACGACATGATGACTAGCACATGACACCTATATATCTTTTAAATCTGCACACTTTGCACGTTGACTTCATGTTGTTTCCTAGACATGAAGTCCAGGAAACAACATGAATGTTTTTAGGTACTTGTTCGTGACACACAACACACTCACGCATGTGAACGCGGGGTATGGAGTCAATTAACCCAGTTTGCCATGGTATGCTTTGAATTTTGGACCCCCGTGCGACTGATTTTGACACCCATTAGACACTCTGTGGCAACAGTGGAAAAAAAATGTATTGTGAAATATATTGCTAAGAAAAATAATATTAATAGTTACAAACTTAGAACATGAATGCCATTCAAAGTATACATGTTCTGGTATTTTTTTAAATAGTGAAATAAAAACAAAAAACATTAAAACCTTAAAAAAATATTTTTAAATAACTAACTGAACAAGTGGAGTGTCTTTTAACAACAAACATTATTTGAGCAACATGCCTTTGTTTTAAGCAGCCCTCCCATTTTCTGTGTGTTTATAGACTCCCCTGACACTATAGCTCTTATCAGTGAATTTTCTAAACTTTCATCAATAACCCATGCCTCCTATAGCAGGATTTTAATAACTGGTGATTTGAATTTACATGTCGATCCAGAGAGCTTTTAAGCGTTTTACATTGATTTGATTTTAAGCAGAATGTCACAGGCGACTCACAACAGGGGACATTCCCTGGACCTGGTCATAAGCCATGGCCTGTCCATTGGCGTGTCCTCTGTTGTTGACCTGGCTGTGTCTCACCACTATTGTGTGTTTATTAATATAACATCAGTCTCAACCATCATCAAGAATCCTCTTCTCCTATCCGTGAAATTGCAAAAAGCCGCTGCCTGACCAGGGCTCAGAAAATCAGTAGAGACTCCTCTCACCCCCACCAAGGACTGTTTTCACTGCTGGACTCTTGAAAGAGGTTCCGCAGCCTCCGTAGCAGAACCTCCAGGTTCTGTAACAGCCAGGCCATAAGACTCTTGAACGCATCATAATAATCCCCTCAATTCCCCCCAAAAGCGGATTTACTCACTGGACTATAAAGACAATATAACACACATCCGTAAACGTGGATGCATACGCAAAAGTGCACTATATTTATCTGTACAGTAATCTATTTATTTATATCTGCACCTTCTTTTGTAAATGCAAAACTCTGCACCTTATTGCTCTTTTATACTGCACTACCACGAGCTAATGCAACAACATTTTGTTCTTATCTGTACTGTAAAGTTCAAATTTTGATGACAATAAAGGAAGTTTAAGTCTAAGTCTAAGTCTAAACCAGCAGGGAGCCCCGGCGAGAACAGTGAGGAAACACTAATTTATTGAGATTTTACAGAACGCTCATTTAAACACTAAACTAAAATCTACTCTCGACTCAGTAGCTCCACTTGTAGCAAAAACAATCAAAACAAAACCTACACCTCCGTGGAGAAACAACGAGGAAACTCGTCAATTGAAAATAAATTGCAAGAGTGCAGAAAGTAAATGGAGGAAATGTAAATTAACTATACGTTATCAGATTTTACGTCAACAACCCAAAACCTACAATAGCTCAGTCAAACAGGCTAGAATTGACCATTACTCACAACTCATCACAGACCATAAAAGCATAAAATCTCTAATTTGGCTATTTTAACAAGTAAACATTTTAATAAACCTTTTAAAACATCGTCAGACACCCCTTGCAAGAACTTTGCAGACCACTTCAGAACCAAGATCAAAGACATTAGATCTGGTCTCCAAACACAGCAACTTTTATTTGCTGACACACCTGATCAGGAAACACTGGAGAGTTTTGTTCCTGGTTGATGCAAGAACACTTGGTCGAGTTATCTCCCAAGTACACCCAACATCCTGTTTTCTAGGTCTAATTCCTCCATTACTTTTTGTAAATCATTGTATGGATTCTTTGAGGAACAGCTTTTAGCTATTACGAACTGCTCTCTTCAGTTGGGGTTTTCCCTGCCGCCTTTAAAGCAGCGGTAGTGAGGCCCCTTCTGAAGAAGAGCAGTTTGGACTCAAACGTTTTAATAACTATTGAGCTGTGTCCAACTCACAGTCCTTAAGTAAAATGTTAGTTCAACTGGTTTCAAACCATTTTTGAAAGACATCAGTCTGGTTTTAGGATGAACCACATTACTGGGAAAGCACTTTTAAAGATTGTTAATGACATCAGGTGGAATTTAGATAATAAAAATCTCAGTGTTGGTTGTGCTGGATCTAAGCGCTGCTTTTGACAGACCATTACAATTCATTTAATAGATTTCGACACCTGGTAGGCCTCTTTGGTACAGTTTTTAACTGGCTCCGCTCTAATCTCACAGACAGATGTTTTTATGTAAGTATGGATGCATGTTCCTCAGGAACCCATGAGATAAAATGTGGGGTTCCTCAAAGCTCAATTTTAGGTCCCATTCTTTTTTATCTTTATATGCTGCCTCTCAAGGACGTCATTAGGAGACACGGACAAAGGACCAATAGATACCCTTTTTAACAGCATTGTAGACATCAAGTCATGGATGGCAGTAAATTTGGTACAGCTCAACCAGGACAAAACGGAGGTTTTAGTTATAGGCCCTGAAGACCAGAGGGAGAAACGTTTACCAAAATTACAAGATTTTAAACCGACGCAATCTATAAAAAATCTGGTCGTAATTTTTGACTCGGAGCTGGCTTTCATCCCACATATTAAAAACATTGCACAATTAGGTTTTTATAATTTTAATAACACAGCCAGAGAGCGCCCGTTTTCTCTCTCGGGCCAACACGCAGGTGCTAATGCATGCTTTTATTTCCTGTCGTTTAGACTATTGTAATGCCTCGCTCTATGGCCTTCCAAAAATAAAACCAGAAATGTACAATTATTACAAAACTCAACTGCACACATGCTGACAAGGACCAGAGGGCGGGAGCACATTACACCAGTTTTAAAGTTGCTGCATTGGCTCTTACGGTTTTTTTTGTATTATTTATTGTGTTGTTTTTTACCTTAATTATTAATATTGCTACTATTATTCTCTGAATAATTTCTATTAACTTATATTATATCTTATTTTTACGTATATTTTGTCGTATGTTTAGACAATTTTTTTGATGGCGTTAATTTCAGTTATGCTCCAGTGTGGACGCCGCAAAACTGACGTTTTTCCTCAAATTCTCGGTGCCATGCCATGTTATATTTTGTTATTGTCAATAGTGTGTGTGTGTTTTTTTCTCCTTCTTTTTTTTGTACAGCACTTTGTGTTTGCCACTAGCTTGTGTATGAAAAATGCTATATAAATAAAGTTTGATGTGATTTGATATCTCTATTTTAGTCCTTTTAATCTCTTGTAACTGTCAACCCAAATAACTTAAAAATGTCTTTGTTCATTGTTGAACATACGGTCACAGTTGTTTCACTTAGTTTTGAGGGCTGAAACTGAAGGTGCAAGTGCACCCGGAAGCAGAATGACATGCGACTAAACGTGTTTTGTTGCTGCATCGTGACTTTGCAGATTGACTCCTGACAGAAACCAGATTTTCGGGATGAGTACTTTATAGCGCTTTAAAAACAATCATTCAATAGTAGAACGCTACTGCAGTACAAAGTAAAAGAACGTTTGAGTTTGTGATCATACGTTTCCACACATAAAAAATGTAGACAATAAGGGGAAGTTAGAAAGTATTAATCCTTTTAACAAAAGGTTCCACGGACAGTTGGTCAGGTTTCGCTACACGCCTGCAGACAACAATAATTGAGGTAAAAATGGCCGGTTTATCATATTTCCCAGCTATTTTGTACGCGGATCGTTTTGCATGATCCTATTGTCAAGGACAATTACTGTCAAATGTCAATTCTATGGGTTTTCACATCATTTAGAAGGGGTACAGTACATAAAATAAATCGCATATCTAATTTCACAGCCTCGTGGGAGTTAGCTGAGAATGATCATCACAGCTAATTAAATTATAATCATAAATAAATACATTTTGTTCTCCATAGTATTTCTATGATCTGTACCACATGTTATCTTATTTTATATAATTCACGAGACAATTACCAGGACTTCAGTGAGGAATTTGTAACTTTTTCATAGTGTAGATATTAATTAAAATGTTCTAAAAGACATAGGAACCCCCCTATACATACTGTGTGTATTAGCATGAATTGATTAACGTGGACCCCAACTTAAACAAGTTGAAAAACGTATTCGGGTGTTACCATTTAGTGGTCAATTGTACGGAACTGTGCAATCTACTAATAAAAGTTTCAATCAATCAAAAAAAAGCATTCACATACAAAGACACAACAGCAAAAAAAAATTACAAAAAATTACGAGCAAGTGTTACGTAATTGCTGTGACGCGGAGAAGGGGTCTGATTAAAAAAGGTCTGCCTGTAAAAAGAAAAGGGTCAGATTTAGCGGTATAAAATAACATTTTACCGTAAAGATTAACAATGGCTCCATTTTTCAATTCACAGTAATGCACTGGAAAAACAATAACCATAGATTTTATGGTAAAAAGCTGGCAGCTCAATTGCCAGAATTTTAAAGTCAAAATACAAGTGCTGCTGTACTTTAATGCAATGTAAAAACAATGACAGTAAATGTTACATTAAACAAAAACTGGAAGCCCAGTGGTCAGTATTTTAAATGAACAAAGATACATTTACTCAATTTACAGTGATGCACTGTAGAAACAATGGCTGTAGACTTTAAGGTAAAACACAAGCAGCCCCTTTGCCAGTATTTTACAATAAAAATACCCAATGTACCCTTTTTCAATTTACAGTAATGAACTGTAAAAAAAAAATTAACTGTAGATTTTATAGTAAATTCATGCAGCTCAGTCACCAGAATTTAACATGAAAACAACAATGGTACTGTTTTTATATCTAGAGTAATGCACAATGACCATAGATTTTACAGTAAAAAAAAAAAAAAACTGGCCGCCCACCGAAATTTCATCGTAAAAATAACAACGGTTCTGTAAAAAGAACGACCTGAGATTCGATAGTAAAAAAACTGGCAGCTCTGCCATTTACAGTAACTACAGCAAAAACAACAATCGTAGATTAAACGGTAAAAAAAAAGGCAGATTTATCTCCAGAATTTCACTTTAGAAAACAAATGGTGCTGTTTTTCAATTTACAGCAACGCACTGTAAAAACGACGATCATAGATAAGACGGTAAAAAACAACAACCTGGCAGCTCGGCTCAGTCCCCAGAATTTTACAGTCAAAATTAAAGTGGTACTGTTTTTTCAATTTACAGTGACGCACTGTAAAAACCAATAGCAGAATCTTACTGTAAAAATAATAATGGTAGCTTTTTCTAATTCACGGTAAAAAGCGCTGTAAATTTTACAGTAAAATTCCGTTTTTTACTGTAAAATTCAACACATTTATTTTTAACAGTGTACTCATTTCCTGACATACTGAATTGAGTGTACTCATGTAATGTTATTGGTAAATATATTGTAAACAACTAATAAGATCATGACCAGTATCACCTCACTAATAAATAGTTCCATGGTTTATGTTATTTTATATAAACAACACAAGTAATAAACAATAGTACCAGTGTAACATTTTCAAATACTGGATGTTATATTTACTAGTGTATGTATAGTTCATCATCCGGGGAAAATGTATCATCTCACTCTCCTTGTTTAAACATTGTGATTATATGTCGCTCAAAACTCTTCAATATTTGGAATAAAGAAGGAGTAATCCAAGGGAACAAAGAGAAGAAGGAAGAAGAAACCATTAGGGAACAAAACAAACAAAGAACTTACCGGGTCAATCTTTGCCATCGGAATAATTGTAACACCGCAGAGTGTGGAGATCGGAGGTGAGATTATGTGGGCGGAGCCTGTTCTCTTACAGTCCAAAACCCATTAACATACTAATGGGAACCGATTGCTTCACTTTTTTCCATTGCTGTCATTGTCAGAAGTCAGACCGGATTCACAAACTACCTAAAGACCTCCCTCGACTGCATCGATCGTTCTCTAAGCCCAGAGAGGCGGGCGTGCCCCCGTGGGCCAATTTACACACCTGTCGGACTGGTTTCATTGCAACCAAGACCGCCAAAGCTGGTTGAGCTCTGCAAAGCGCTATTGTGTTCTTCAAACCACACCAGCTTAAGGACAAGACCTCCGGTCTTAAATTATTCTTAAGTTATATCAGCATGAGGTAATTATTAGATGACACATATTTAAGATAAGCTATAGGAAAATAAACAGACATTCAGGTTAATGGGTGTTTCCTAGTTTTACAGCCATTGCGAGTGGTATAAATTCCACCCAGAAGGGCGCAGCATAACTGTGACAGTGAGGAGGCTGTGTGCTGTTCGAGTCTGTGGGACCCGTTTTAATTTTTTATTAGAAGAAAAATGATACAATTAATAAATGTTTCAAACTGAGACTCACTGACTTTGGCTCATTTTCTGTGAAGAACATATATCAGAATACATATTTAATGACCACACACCATACACACCTTTTCTATTACATATAAGATATCCGGGTCCACTGGACCCGGGGCTAATAGAAGTGTGGAAATTGATGTTCTGTGTACCACACACACACACACACACACACACACACACACAACACAGCAGGCCTAGACAGGAGGAGGACAGAGTGTAGGTACACAGAACATCAGAGGGTCAATTGTGCGAGAAAATGAGAGCAGACAGTGTTGACAAACAATGTTGCAACCTTGTGTGGGAACCGCAGGTGCAGAAACACAAAAGAAGAATCCCTGTGGGATGCGGAAACCGGCAGAGAAATTTTCCGTGCAACGTTCATATTGTTGTTACTCAGCCAGCGTTTGTGGGTCTGATGGACTGGCAAGTGTTTGATTGTGAGGCATTAAAAGCCACAAAATGTACGGATTTTGTGGCTTTTAATGCCTCACAATCAAACACTTTTATGTTAAAATACTGAACAGATGTTTATTGGGATAAGGTAAACATCTTTTCAGTATTTTAACATAAAAGTGTTTGATCGTGAGTAGGGATGTCCGATAATGGCTTTTTGCCGATATCCGATATATTTCGATATTGTCCAACTCTTTAATTACCGATATCAACCGATATATGCAGTCGTGGAATTAACACATTATTATGCCTAATTTGGACAAACAGGTATGGTGAAGATAAGGTACTTTAAAAAAAAATTAATAAAATAAGAAATAAATTAAAAACATTTTCTTGAATAAAAAAGAAAGTAAAACAATATAAAAACAGTTACATAGAAACTAGTAATGAATGAAAATGAGTAAAATTAACTGTTAAAGGTTAGTACTATTAGTGGACCAGCAGCACGCACAATCAAGTGTGCTTACGGACTGTATCCCTTGCAGACTGTATTGATGTATATTGATATATAATGTAGGAAGCAGAATATTAATAACAGAAAGAAACAACCCTTTTGTGTGAATGAGTGTAAATGGGGGAGGGAGGTTTTTTGGGTTGGTGCACTAATTGTAAGTGTATCTTGTGTTTTTTTATGTTGATTTAATTAAAAAAACAAACAAAACAAAAAAAAACGATACCGATAATAAAAAAAACGATACCGATAATTTCCGATATTACATTTTAACGCATTTATCGGCAGGCCGATATTATCGGACATCTCTAATTGTGAGGCATTAAAAACCACAAAATGCAACAGGTCCATCAGACCCACAAACACTGGCTGAGTAACAACAATATGAACATTACACAAGGGTTAAGTAAAAATATATCGAGATGTACTTTTTCGTCCATATCGCCCAGCTCTAACTAGTAGTGTTCCTCAAAGTTCTATATTAGGTCCTCTCTTCTTCTTTTTTTTTTTTTTATTTGCGCTATTCACAAGTTATGTACGCTAACTTGTGAGGGACTCACATTTTTGCGGCAGATTCTTTAAAAAAACTGTCATAGAGATGATTTTTGATGAAACAAATACAGCAAAATTAAATGTCTAATGTAGAGCTCTGACACTGATGTTGTGGCCTCTCCTACGCTGTTTCGCTTTCACTTTCACAGTGTTTCTACATGTGTGCGGACTTAGTCGTTTGTTTTTTTTTTAAATGTCATGTGGCCAGAAAAATACAGAAGGTGTTAAACTGAAGGGGAAACTGAGGCTGAAGACATTTAATGTAAAAACACGTTCTCAGAATTTAAGAAGTGGAAAGAGCTCAAATGTACTCAAGTAAAAGTAAAGTTATTTGCTGAAAGTATAAGTACACGTCCGAAAATAAACTGATTTAAAATGTACTCAGAGTGAACATCATGTTATTTTAAAGGGGAACTGCACTTTTGGGGGGGAATTTTGCCTGTCAGTGACAGTCCCTATGTGAAACAAGAACAAGAACCGGTGTACTAATAAAAGGGAAATGTGTTAAAGCAGAGGTACTGTAATAAAGCTCAACACCCTAAAACAGAGGTCCCCAACCTTTTTTGCACCACGGACTGGTTTAATGTCGGCATTATTTTCAGGGACCGGCTTACCACTTGTGAAAAATGCAACTGACTATAACGCTGAATTAGTGGGAGCCTTGGGCTTGTTTCTTTGCAATGAAATACTGATGGAAATCACCCTTTGGCTACAATCTGTCACATTTATATTTGATATTAATGTGCCTTGTATCATGTCACAAAGTTATAACAAAATGGTAACTTCCTATGAGGAGTTTTATTGTACATCTATAAACAAGCTCATTGGTGTGTCTAGTGCACAGGTTTCAAACTCAAGGCCCGTGGGCCAGATCTGCTCCTCTACGTCATTTTATATGGCCCGCAAAAGCTTGGAAATAATATGTGTCAATGATATACCTTATATTTTCTTTCTTTACTTTCTTATTTTCTTACTAAAGGTTTTAGGTTAACCCAAATGGGTGAAATTACGTAATCTCCCACAGCACACCAGACTGTATCTCATGGCACACTGCTGTGCCGCGGCACAGTGGTTGAAAAACACTGGTCTAAAGAGACAAGCTTCTCCAAGGGGCCGTTTTCCGCCTGCCGCTAGTTTTTGACTTGTCTCCATTCAATAGCGTAACATTAGTTCTGGACTATAAAAGGTGCAGGGGACTAAAACCCATACTTGCCAACCCTCCCGGATTTTCCGGGAGACTCCCAAAATTCAGCGCCTCTCCCGAAAACCTCCCGGGACAAATTTCTCCCGAAAATCTCCCGAAATTCAGGCGGACTTGGACCTGAGTCCGCTAACTCACAATATAAACAGCGTACCTGCCCAGTCACGTCATAACTGTAGAATGATCGAGGGCGAGTTCTTGGTTTCTTATGTGGGTTTATTGTTAGGCAGTTTCATTAACGTCCTCCCAGCGCGGCAACAACACACAACAACAGCAGTCACGTTTTTGTCTACCGTAAAGCAGTTTGTCTGCCGTAAACAGCAATGTTGTGACACTCTTAAACAGGACAATACTGCCATCTAGTGCATTTGATGAAAGCACTTTTGTGCGTGCCACACAGCAATGCATCATCAGAGAGGGTGTTCAGCATGGTTTGAAAAATAGTGACAGAGAATAGAACAAGGATGGACAATTCAAACCTTAACTCAACAATGAGTAGATGAGTGTTATGTGTGTGTATATGCGTAAATAAATGAACACTGAAATTCAAGTATTTATTTTATATATATATATATATATATATATATATATATATATATAAAAAATCAAATAAATATATAATTATAGATAGAATTCACTGAAAGTCAAGTATTTCTTATATATATATATATATATATATATATATATATATATATATATATATATATATAAGAAATACTTGACAAAATACTAAGTCAAGTATTTCATATATTTATATATATATATATATATATATAAGAAATACGTGACTTTCAGTGAATTCTAGCTATAAGAATATATTTATTTTATTATATATATATATATATATATATATATATATATATATATATGAAATACTTGACTTGGTGAATTCTAGCTGTAAATATACTCCTCCCCTCTTAACCACGCGCCCAACCACGCCCCCGCCCCCGCCCCGCCACCCACCTCCCGAAATCGGAGGTCTCAAGGTTGGAAAGTATGCTAAAACCTCCCCCCAAAATTGCATCCATATATACAATATTTCTGCTTTGAAAGTTTGTTTTTATTTTTAAAAAGCATGTCACATGTTAAAAAGGTGGTGTTTTGAGGGGGCCAAGCACGGATTAAATTGATTTAAATTAATTTCAATGGGCGACGCTGATTTCAGATACAACTGTTTTGAGTTACGAGCTTGGTTACAGAACCAATTGAGCTTGTAAGTCGAGGTACTATTGTACTCATTTTACAAATTTCCTTGTAGAAATCAGTGGCAGTGATGCTATTAAAAATGACCAGTAAGTTAAAAAAGACTGAAAATGTACGACATTACACCACGCTTAAGTATTTAAGTTCATATGATGACGTATGTGAAATAAAAAAATATACATAAAATATATACATACATTGTCAGAATAATTGTATCTAAGTTATCACACAACTTTGTGGTACGTTGAGTTCAGCTCGCCCTGCGAGGGGACAAAAGCTGTCTTTGATCCTACCAAGCAAAAGGCTTGTAAAACTCCACTGTGTAGGATGGGAAGCGACATGAAGGTGTCGGTTTCTTTGATGTATTGTAATCCACAGGAAGATATTGTCTTGACCCGAGATCTCCAGAGCGGAGAGGAAGCAGGACCTGACGCAAGCTTCAGCCACCTTTTCTTTGAACTGTTTTACAACCTTTTGTTTGAACTGTTTTGTAACCAAAGGCGATGGCTGTTTACGACCCCCCTCCCTTAGAAACAGCTGTTGCCATGTAATCAGGAAAAGTCCAAATAAAAGAGGAAGCGTACAATCTTTCGTCAGAGCGTGGGGTACAGTGTCTAAGCTTTTCTCCTCAATTGAGCTAAATTGAATTCTGTCTCTGTTTAATTCCTTGCTTCTTGTCTTGTTTAATAGATGTCATCAATGTTTGAACCTGACATACATAATAAATAAAAAATTATGGAGCATCTCAAACAAGATGGATACCAGATGCTATACACATCGGCAATAACCCTAGTATGATTACAACTCAAGGCTTTTTGAAGGCAAATCAACTGATTATATGCGTTTACCTTTTTCACAATTAGGGAACGTTTATAATAACCCCGAGAGAGATAAGCGGTAGAAAACGGATGGATGGATTTAGCTTAAAATTCTTCATGCATACATACCATATCAAAATGGCTGAAATGGGAACTCCAAAGTTATTAACTGTTGTCTCACTTAAAAACATTTTGTGAAAACCCTGTGGAGAATTAGGTCATCAACAGAAAAGTCAACAAGGCGAGAGGGAAACTGAAAAAGAGGAAGGCCGAGCCTTGTTGGGACTTGTGAGCGATAGAGCGTCACAACAGGAAACGTGTCATCTGACAAAGAGGGTTTGAAATAGTTACAGCATTAAAACAGCCGAATCCCCCTCAGCGGAATCAGTTGGTCGACCGAAGTCTGTTTGGTTTGTTCGGTCTGCGTGATGCTTGGAATAAGAGGCTGCTTTAAGGATTATGCCAGTTTGTAAGATAATAACAATGAGCCACAAGACACTCGTCATTGCCTTCATGCTTTTTTCTAACATCATCATTGGGTCAGGTAATGACACTTTTGTTGTTTAAGTATTCAAACAAATATGTTTATAATTGTGGGATGATTATGCTGATTGTTATTATAACATAACATTTAAAGCATATGTTTTTAATTATGCCTTTTTATTATTTTAATAGACATTCCTTGTTTTATTTCTATTGTTTACTTGTATTAACAATTAAATTTTTTGGTGGGTTTAGCTGTATGTAGACTTGTTTTTACAGTATTTATCGTGCATTTTATTAAATGTTTTTAGTTGATTTAATGATTTTAAATGTATGTTTTTTAATTCAATTAAATCTGTTTTTAATTTATAGATCACTTTGGGACAGAAGTCGCTGTCTTTAAAATTGTGCTGTATAAATAATTAAACCTTGACCTGATTCATGTAAAATTAATCCTATTTCATTTTGCAGTTTTTTCATATTTATATTACATTCTGAAATTTCCACTGGGCCAGAAAAAGTCAAACGATCATAATGGAAACAGAAAGATAAGCGTCATCAGGGATCTTCAAAATACAGTATTATGCAAGATTGTTCTATGAATGGATTTTTACTCGTGTTTTCACCAAAACAACCTAAGGGATCTGTACAATACACTTTGATGTATTTTTTTGGTTTTGTAAGAAATACAAGTTTGTTTGTTTTTGTCAACAGGACAAGATTTAAAACTGTCAGTGAATGTTGTTGATGGCGAGGTGGTCGTCCTTTGGAATAAACCGAGAAATGCCACATCAGACATCAAGTACAATGTACAAATGGCCAAGTATGTTATCCTTCCCACTACCAACTACAGTTGTTTAAGTTGTTAATAACATTTATGCAAACTCTAGATATTAATATTGTACAAACAGTCTCATTTTGACGGTGTTATTTGTGCTGTCAGGTATCTTGGAACATGGGACATGGTTGGAGGCTGCACGGGGGTCACAAAGACCTACTGTGACCTAAGTAGGCTCATACAGGAGTATAGACATGCCTACAAGGTCAGAGTTCAGACGGTAGACAGAAACATCACGTCTGGGTGGACGGTGAAGAAATTTCTACCAAGTACAAGTAAGCAGCACTAGATGTTATGTTGTTGCATGATATGTTACATGTTATGTTATGCTATGTTATGTCATTATATGTTGTTACGTATGTCGTTATAGGAACAGTATGTTAAGTTGTTACATTTTAGGTTATGTTATGTGGATATATGTTATGTCGTTATATGTTATGCAATGTTATGTTACGTCGTTAAATGTTATGTTCAGCGATGTTATGTTATGTCATGTGATGTTATCCTATGTTTTGTCGTTTTATGTTATGTCTTTATATGTTAATTTATGTTTTGTCGTTTTATGTTACGTTATGTCATTTTATATTATGTTAGTTTATGTTATATCATTATATGTTATATTATTGTATGTTATGCGGTTATATATTGTGTAATGTGTTATGTTATATCGTTATGTCATTATATGCTTTGTTATGCTATGTTATATCATTACATGTTACATTATGTCGTTAAATGTATTATTTTATGTTATGTCGTTGTATATTGTGCTATGTGATGTTATGTTATGCTGTTATATGTTGTGTAATGCAATGTTATGTTATGTCGTTATGTTATGCTATGTTATATCGTTACATGTTATATTATGTCGTTAAATGTATTATTTTATGTTATGTCGTTGTATATTGTGCTATGTGATGTTATGTTATGCTGTTATATGTTGTGTAATGCAATGTTATGTTATGTCGTTATGTTATGCTATGTTATATCGTTACATGTTATATATTATGTCGTTAAATGTATTATTTTATGTTATGTCGTTATACATTGTACTATGTGATGTTATGTTATGCTGTTATATGTTGTGTAAAGCGATGTTATGTTATGTCGTCATGTTATGCTACCTTATATCGTTGTATGCTATGTTATGTTAGGTCGTTATATGTCGTGTTATGCGATGTTACGTTATGTAGTTATGGCATAACAAAACATTGCATAACAGTTATGCATATCAAACAAGATGGATACCATAACAGTTGTGTTATGTTATGCAGTGTTATGCTATGTCTTTATATGTTATGTTACTCTATGTTATTTGTTATTTTACGCTATGTTATTTTGTAATCTTATGCTATGCTACAAATTGTATAGGAATGTTATTTTGTACTGTATGTTATGTTATTTTTAAGTGCAGTTAAGTAAAGTTACATTAACATTAGGTCTTATATTGCGTTGCAGCTATGTTAGGCGATGTTATATTATTGTTACATTAGGTTACTTTTTTTTACAAGTCATGTTAATGTTGTGTTGTCGTACATATAAATATATACATATGTGTATATATATATATATATATATATATATATATATACATATGTGTGGGAAAAAAATCACAAGACTATTTCATCTCAGAGATGAAATAGTCTTGTGATTTTTTTCCCACACATACATATATTGCGCTCTACTACGGTATCGAGCACTATTTTTTGGATAACCTTAAGACATATATATATACACATATATATATATATACACATATACTACATATATACATACACACATATATATATATATATATATATATATATACATATAAATATATATATATACACACATACACATATATATATATATATATATATATATATATATATATATACACATATATATATATATATATATATATATATATATATATATATATATATATATATATATATATATATATATATATATATATATATATATATATATATATATATATATATATATATATATATATATATATATGGGAGAGTGGCCGTGCGCAACCCGAGGGTCCCTGGTTCAATCCCCACCTAGTACCAACCTCGTCATGTCCGTTGACACTTCTCCCTTGCTCCTTATAGGGTCTGGTTAGTGCCTTGCATGGCAGCTCCCTCCATCAGTGTGTGAATGTGTGTGTGAATGGGTAAATGTGGAAGTAGTGTCAAAGCGCTTTGAGTAACTTGAAGGTAGAAAAGCGCTATACAAGTACAAACCATTTATCATATATATATATATATATATATATATATATACACATACACATATACATACATATACATGTACACATATACATACCGTATATATATATATATACACACAATGTGCCGGTGTTATGTTATGCTAGGCGATGCTATGTATTTTACAATGTTATTTAATTGTTGTGATGAAAAGTCAAGTTACGTAAAGTAATGTTGTAATAGGGCACACGACGTAAAGTTACATTACAACGCAAGAGCTCCTTAATTGATTGTGGCGAGTTAGGGCATAGGCCGAGGAATAATTTAATAAGTTTCAGTTTAGATCTGGATTTTGTATCCTGTTAATGTATGTATACGGAAAGGGAAGAGGGAATTTTTCTAAATCGGATGGTTTGCGGATAAATGTAAACACAGTAACCACTGACACAAGCTATGTTAAAATCTATGACATTTTGTGAATCTTGGTGAAATTTCATTTAATACTGACTTAAAATTGATTTTTTTCTTACCTTACAGGCAACCTGCTGCCTCCATCCTTCACTTTATTCGCCACATCCAGCACTATAACAGTCCATGTTCATCAAAAACCTGTTCTGAGAAAACTCTTTCCATTTGGGGTTACATACATCATGTACTTGGAGGAAAAAGGTCAAGATGACAAAGTAATCAACCATAAGATACATTTTAAAAGATCAATCAACCAGGTATGATTGATCAAAGTATGATGAATTGACCTGTTTGTCATTTTAATCTTGCAGAAGACCAAATTATATCTGACGGATGACTTAGACCAGAGGTCTAAAACTTTCACTTCTCTTCACTGGGGGGTTGAGTACTGCATCAGCATCATGGTGGAGGGAAACGGCGCTCTATCCACGAGCGATTTGTCGCCGGAACAATGCCTACAGCTTCCAGAACATGGTGAGCAAAAGTAGGGCTTTCTTATAGAGCAGTAATGTCCAAATTCTGGCCCACAACTATTTGTTGTTAAAATGTTGAAATGAACAAGAAAACCAAAAGAGAACAGTAAATAGTTGTTTTCTTTAAATTTATAAGGGCCATTACTCTTGATCCACACCATTTGCCTCCCCAGGAAATAACATTCATAACATTAACTATAAACATTTAATGTATTAAGTAAAGTGCCCTGTACATTAATCTGATTGCATATTTAATATAGCAAGTTAAACACTTTAAAGCTCGAAAGCTGGTATCACTAAAACTCGACTGTTCCATGAAATATAATCATTTAAATCCTTCAGAAATGTTGTACGTATTTGTATTACTCCTCATTCTAACTATACTTTAAGTTGAGTTGAAAAAACGTTGTTAAAATTCACACTTAAGTCGCATCCATTGGTTTTAACTCAGTCCTGTTAATCTAACCCCCTCTGGAAAATGTGGAATATTCCACAAATCCCATACTTTCAGACGGACAAAAGTAATTGCACTCAATTTTTTTGTCTGTATTTGATATTTCCATGATCACTGAGGGGTTGTTAAGGGCTGAGCACAGCCCTGTTACCTACGTTTTTGTTTATTTTGGCCTCCACATCCCTTGATTTCTTTCAGTGTACATCCCTTGGATGCAAACATTTAAACAGCTTTGTACTAAGCCAGTGGTTCTTAACCTGGGTTCGATCGAACCCTAGGGGTTCGGTGAGTCGGCTTCAGGGGTTCGGCAAAGCCTCCGCCGCGGAGGTCTAGACCCACCCGACTCATTGTGTAAACAAAAACTTCTCCCTATCGCCGTATTATGGATACCCTCAAACAATGTTCCCTCTAATTTTCCATACGCGTGAGCAAACTCCTCACTCAGTTGAGCCCATGTGATCACACCTGTCCCAAACCTGACTAAATAACAAATTCAATGTTTTATTATTATAATCAAATGACGGCTGTCATTTCCATGAGATTATTTTCTAATATAAGTGTTTTGGCCCACCTACAATGACAATATCAAAAAATATTGTTTTTCATGAGCTGTGTACTAGTATTGTATGTCTGGGTGGAAAACAAAGAAAAAGGAACAGACTTTGCTGTGAAAATAAATTAATAATTTAATTTGATCATTTATCATTTAAAATGACATGAGAGTGGCACTTGCCAAGGTGAAGCCATGCATATCTGAACTGGTCTCTCAAAGGCAACAGCAGAAGTCACACTGAGTTGCAGGTGTGTAATTTGTTGTGAGTTCATGCACTGTGTTGGTTTTGTTCTTTGAACAAGGTGATGTTCATGCATGGTTTATTTTGTGCACCAGTAAAAAAAAAACATATAACTTTGCCTTTAATTTGAAAAAAAAATTGTTTTTATTTTTCACTAAAGAAGGGTTCGGTGAATGCGCATATGAAACTGGTGGGGTTCGGTACCTCCAACAAGGTTAAGAACCACTGTTCTAAGCATACTGTATTTCCAAACATTTAAATGTATTTACACTCACATGCCGGCTGAAGTGTTTATGTTTCGCATCCTAACAGGGTGGTTCATAACTGCTGTGGCATCCCTGACCGCTTTGGGCGTGCTGGCTTTGGTGTCCGTGGCAGCCATTGGGCTCCTTTGTCACCTGAATCGTCCAGTGAAGACGCCTGCCGCACTGGTATGCACACAAAACATTGCCTTTAGGTTCTCAGGGCGTTTAATTGATCGCAACCGGACTGTTTGGTTTGTCTTAGAAGACGTTTCGCCTCTCATCCGAGTAGGCTTCATTAGTTCATGCGCATAGACTTAGATTAGTCACATCTAGAGCTGACCAATCTAAGTCTAAGACTAGATCTGACCAATCTAAGTCTAAGACTAGATCTGACCAATCTAAGTCTAAGACTAGATCTGACCAATCTAAGTCTAAGAGTACATCTGACCAATCTAAGTCTAAATCTGACCAATCTAAGTCTAAGAGTACATCTGACCTATCTAAGTCTAAGACTAGATCTGACCAATCTAAGTCTAAGAGTACATCTGACCAATCTAAGTCTAGGACTAGATCTGACCAATCTAAGTCTAAATCTGACCAATCTAAGTCTAAGACTAGATCTGACCAATCTAAGTCTAAGACTAGATCTGACCAATCTAAGTCTAAGACTAGATCTGACCAATCTAAGTCTAAGACTAGATCTGACCAATCTAAGTCTAAGAGTACATCTGACCAATCTAAGTCTAAGAGTACATCTGACCAATCTAAGTCTAAGACTAGATCTGACCAATCTAAGTCTAAGAGTACATCTGACCAATCTAAGTCTAAGACTAGATCTGACCAATATAAGTCTATGAGCATGAACTGATGAAGCCTACTTGGAGGCGAAACATCTTCTTAGACAAACCAAACAGTTCAGTTGTGATGCATCGAATGCCCTGAAATTACAATTACCTGGATGAATGAGAGCATTTATAGACATTGTCTTTAGGTCACATGTAATACAGTATGGAACAGTCCTGTGGGAAAAAATGAGGAAAAACACAATTGCACACAAATGGGGTGAATTTGGTAAAACACATACACCCCAAAGTTTGACTACTTGAGCCTGTTTGCAGTCTATAAAACCCAAACTTTCGGGTGTTGAGCCCAATCAATTTAATTTAGGACACATCTTTAGGTGACTGACAAGCGCATACTGTAAAATTGAAGCCAGCTTGTGTGGCTGTGCGTTGTGTAAACGTTACCCTCAAACGCCTTTAAGGGCCCATAGCATCCAGATGACACTAACACATTCTCTTCATGAGTTTTTTGCTCCTGAAAATGAATCTAACAATAATCTCCCATAACATCAGTTTTTGAGTAGTGGGTAGAAACTTTAGTTTAAACGCCCCCTTTCCATCGCCATACTCGATTAGCCGCCCCCTCTTGGTGTGGCGTCATCTACAAGAACTGGGACCCATTTCCCTGCATAGACAGTAAGGATAATGTAAAACTGTTATTTTGATCAATAAATTGCAGGTTTTTATCACCGAGATTACATTAAAAACGGATATGGTTAACATTATGAGCAAAAAAGAAATATAAACTGGAATTGTGGCTTCTTTGCAAGACGACTCTAAATCAAGTTTTGAGTCAAACATTTTGCTTTCGGATTCTCCTGATGAAGAAGCTGAAGAAAACCAATTAAAGCTCAATTGCGGACTTCAACTGACATGTTTTGAACCTGAAGCCGAGGCTGAGGAGAGGAGGCCAACTATGACAGGCTTGCGGCAGTGGCCGGTGCAACTGCAGATCACCATGTTATTTCAGCATTTCCTCAAGAATCTTGGGGAAAACATCAGTAGAACAGGACGCACAATAGAAAAGTAGCAGCTTACCTTCTTTTTCTCTCATTTTTGAGCGCAGGGTCTACTGTAGACATCCTTTTTTAGATCCAGAACTATGAAAAAAGTTCCAATATTATCAACATTAGAGTGGGCCATCAAGAGCTAGAGTGGAAAGCGGGTTGACAGCCCGACAGGGCTTTTAGCTCACTGGCTAGCTCTGCTCAACTTAAAAGGGGTTATATTATGATTTGCTTTTTCTAAATTGAAAACACTTCCTTGTGGTCTACATAGCATGTAATGGCGGTTCTTTGGTCATTGTTTTGCATACAGTATATTACGTTTTACAGACCGACTTTCTGGCCGTTGCTTGCACCGTTTTGTGGCAGGTCTTATTCACTGCGTCTTCTTCCTTCCCGTCTGCTATGTAGTCGTTTTTAGCGTAGTCTACTGACAGATGTAAGTTAGAACTATACACTAGTTTGTATTGGAAATAGCAACAGCGGAGGATGCACGGGACAGTTTCCCCCACGACAAAAGGATAGAGAAAAAGAGGGAGCTTATTGACTATAATGTCGGATTACAATGTCGGACTCGCGCAATTATCTTAGGGTATATTTCTACCATATATGGAGATATCCACTGATGTCACAATTGGGAATAACATATCAAATTGGGCAAATTCCCAACAACTCATTTCGAGGAAGTATGAAGGTAGGCAAGATTGTTTTATAAATATCTCAGCCATGCTTCTGTAATGGACCCGAGTGGTGGAATATTAAAATCTAAGAAATATGTTGCTTAAAACAAATATAAATATTAAGAACCCAATGTAGTGAGACCAGCTGTCCAAAATAAGGGAAGATGATTATGCTTGTTCGCACTTTATTACAATACACATTAAACCGTCCAGTTGTCAATACTAAAAATACCAATTGGTAACCAATATTATGGTGAGGGTACAGCCGCGACAGGCGTAGTGGGTCAGCGTCCTGACTCCACCCACTTCCACGGCGTCCTCCTGCACACAGAATTAAAACGGAGGCAGGCCACGGGGATAAAATCTTCTAAAACTACGGAGACGCTCTCCGGGCTGACGCCACACTTACACGCAAGGCAGGGTTTCCCCTGCCCCTGCTGTAGTTCCGCGTCGAAGTATTGGGTACGCCCACTCTCCTCGACAGTCGCCGGTCACTCGCGGGACCTACGTGGTCGCTCCCGGGGGTCGCCGCAGGTCTCTGGGTCCCAATCGCCCCCTGTCCACAGAACCACACAGCCAGCGTACAACGCACGAGCCCGCAAGCCCACAGCCCAAGGCAGTTGGTTTCCCCCAAAGATCCACAACACACGTCACTTACTTCGGAAGCAGAGTTTCCTCTGCCCCTGCGTGTTGTGGGCTTCTTGGGGTTCGCTCCGGTAGCCTGCGGGGTCTACTGTGTAATCTGGGGGTTCCTTCCCAGCCTGCGTGCGTCCACCCGGTCGCTCTTGGCAAAGCCTGTCGATTCTTCCCCGATCGCTCAGCTGTCGCTTCCCTCCTCATCGATCCTGCCTGTTCTCTTTTAAATGGGTGCAGTCCTAATGCTCCACAGGTGCGTCTAACTTCAGGTGTCGCTTGATTGGGCACTTCGGTTGTTAGGGGCAACAAGCTAAAAAAGGGGCAACGTCTTAAAATACCAGCAAAGTCCACAAGGAGTAAAAACATGCCATTAAAAAGACAATCAAATTCTAAAATGTAAAAACATGCAATTAAAAATACAATAAAATTCTAAAATGTAAAAACATGCAATTAAAAATACAATCAAATTCTAAAATGTAAAAACATGCAATTAAAATCCACAGCAATAAAAAAAATGAAACAAAAAAAATACAATCCCCTACTTGTGTCCCATCACACTTCCATGGTTTGATTTCAACATTTTTGAGACTTCTGCAGATCCCAAATACACAAAAACAGGTACCAATAAGAAAAGTTGGTTTTGCCTAATACGTCCCCTTAAACTAACAATGTTGTGTGGATGCATGATCAGGCCCAGACATGGTGCAGGGCTGGTCTGCGTATTATGTTTGTAAAATATGAACAAGATTGGATGAAAAACGTGCTAGTCAAGCAAAACGTCTTGAAACGTCCTGATTGGCCAATAGTTACTGACCATTTGTGTCAGTGTTAGTAGAGTCTAATAAGAGTAATTACATCACATGACATGTTCTCTTTCCAGAAATGCACTGCACGTGACTGGCGGCCACTATCTGTAAGAGAGAGCTCAATGGAAGTTGTCATAGACAAAGGCTGGTTCCTGTCCGGCCGCAGAACAGAAGAGAAAAACCCGGTCACACTTCATGATTTGGAATACGAAGATCAAACAGACAAAGACCGGAGGACTAGCCTGGACAGTGGCCTGAGCATGGGGTCCACTGAAGGGCTGAGGAGACAGGAGGACAGCGGTTGCGAGAGCATGGCAGGAACGGAGTGTTCAAGGGACAATGGGATAGTTTATCCCCAACTGGATAATACTGACAAGAGGAAGGAGGATAGTGAGGTGGGGCTCAGGTATAAATTGGACTCCTCCACCTTGAACAATGTAGGAACGTTGGGAAATTATCACAGCCAATGCCCTGGCCTGAGGAATCATGTCGGGGATGAGGAGTCGAAACAGATCCTCCCAGGTGTGGTTTTAGCCGAAGCGATCTCTGGCTACAAGGCGGGAACTCAGTCATGCATCTGCTCTGGTGCAGCCCAGTGCATTTGGTGCCTCCAACGCATGGTCCAAGAGGCTGAAACCATGCAGCAGCACAAAGACAACTTCATTATAGACGTTACAAGAAGGAATAAAATAGCCATGAATGACTTGGAAACAGGGGAAGCTTTCCCATTCCTGACAGCTCTAACAGGAGAGATAAGCCCGAGCATGGACTGTAATGTGCAGCTGGACACGGACTGATGATTCAAGATGAGAAGCCATAACTGCTTTTAAAACAGCTGCTGCTTTGGAATTGAACTCCTGATACTTTCAACGTATGCGAGTCAGGCAACGTTGAGAAAAACAACGTATGTAGGAAACATGTCAGTAGAGAATATAAAGAAGAAGTAACGAATAGTCAGTGCACGATGTGATGGAACATCTGCCCAGTGGGAACGGAAGTCAAACTGTTGTGGGAACATAAATAGCGTGACATTACCTCGCTTCCTGACAAATCTTATTGATAGTTTCAGTACCTATTTATTTGTATTTAACTCTGTCTATCAGTGCGTCTCGTCTTTTCTCATTTTTAATATTTATGTTGTAAACAGTTTTGAAATACAATACATATGTGAAGTGTGCTTTCAAATGTACGGTTTGTTTAAATGTGATCATCGGCACTCCAACAAGCAGACCGAAACCCGTCTCTTAACACTACACACAGAACACAGACACGGACCAATGTTGAAATGACAGCAAAATGCATGCAGATGTGACAAATATGTTTGATAAAATCTGTTAAAAGTGTTGTCTCTCTTTGATCTTTCCGTCTGTCTGTGTGACGACAGTGTACATATACATTCACTGTACAAACATACACATACACATACTGTACATATACATACATACACTCATGCACATAATCACGTTTCATCAAACGTAAATTAACGTTGTTACCCTAGGAACTGGGTAATACATGCCACACTGACAAAGCTTAACCTATTGTTACTATAACAATCTACAAGGTTAATATAGTTAGCTTCTCTTCCTTCCCCTCCATGTATCTGCTTTCTTTTGTATTTCAAGTTATCATTGCATATATGTATTGCTGCATTTGAACAATTTCATTGTTGATAATAGAGGTAAATTATTGTTAATATTCATTATCAATTGTGCTATTTCTATTGGTTTTTGTATTGCTCCATTTGTAGTGTAATAATGTTCATTGTCATTTCTGTATTATTATTTATTTCACTAACTACTTCTTTGCTATCACTTTTACCATCATATTTGTACATATCATATTTGCTGATGTTGTTCTATTGTTGTTGTTATTGTTATTGTAATTGTTGTGTTTGCTGTTGTTTTTGTCTCTCTGTCTTATCCCCTCTTGTCCCCACAATTTCCCCCTCTGTCTTTTTTTTTTTCTCTTTCTATCCCCTCCTGCTCCGGCCCGACTGCACCAAATAATAATATAAATACATTTGATAAAGTCAAATACAAATAAGGCAAGAAGAGAAGTATCCCACACTTCTCTTTTGTAAAGTAAATTTGTACAGCCGATATGGGCATCTACATCAACTATATGATTTGCATGAGTAGCTGGACAGGACAAAAATTAAATTAAAATAAGATAAAAAATAACATAAAATAAAAGTGCAGTGTGACCTCAACTTTAGAGTGCTGCAATGTCAGTGTTTTGAGATTAGAGCTGTCTCTCAGCTAATTGTTATACTTTAAGTTGCAAGCAATTTCAGTTACAAGCACACCCGTCTTTTATGGGCGTAGCGAATATCACTGTGAACCCTGTAAGATCTGACCAAAACATCCAGTGTCTTATTCGCTGGCATTAGCACGAAACGAAGAAAGAGAGTGTGAAGGGCTGTTGTGAAGAAGAAGTGGATGGTAGTCTTTGAATTAAAAAAAGAAATCATCAAAAACATGACAGAGTTTAAGCGTATCAATGCTAGTCTGCACCATACTGAAGCGGAATGAGTCTAAACCTCGCCAAATATGTTGAAATATTATTTCTACGGCAGACATTTATCCATGAACATGTAGAAAAGCCATTGATGGTGTGTTTGACGGAGACGTAGCTGGTGGGAGATACAACAAAAGTCCACTCTCCAAAGGTAAATGTTGTAAAACATGTCGTTTTTAGTACTGTAGTACATTCTATTGCACAGGTGTCCCAAGATCTGGCCCGCCACATCATTTAATGTGGCCCGCGAAAGCTTTGAAATAATATGCGTCACTAAAGTACTTTTCCTCCTGAATGTATTCGTTCTTTACATTTTGGCAGAAAAAAAATACGCATTTTAAAAATAACTAGATAAGGCAATTCCTGAAGGAATTGCGTGTGAATGCTCCAATGCTGAAGTTGAACTGAAATCCTGGAATTTTTGTGGGGGATGTGGAACTTTGTAGAATGTCCCATTGATTTCAATGGGAATTTCCAAAAAATGTGGGAATTTCAGGAAAAGAGGGAATTTTTTGGAAAATGGTAAAAAACTTGAATGGTCTGAATGAGTAGAAAAGGTTGGTGTTTAAAGTTTTCAAATCGGTCGAGAAATGTTGAAGTAGTAACATTTTGAACTGAGAAATGGTATTACGGAATTCCTGGAATTTTGGGAAAACCGTTAATTTTTCCAGTTCAAAAAGCAACTTTAGTTTTTTGTCCTGATTAGGAGGAATGTTTTGACGGTTGAACGGTTGAAATGCATTGAAAAATGTGGAAAGAGTAGTCGCCAGAAAAAAGGGTGGAAATAAGACTTTGGCAAGCCAGGAAGTCTGGAAAATCCTGGAATTTTTTTGAACTTGGAAAAAGGCAGTTCAAATTTTCAGGATGGTGGAATGTGTTGAAGGTAAAATGGTTTGGAATCAGTTGAAAAACGTGGAAATGGTGAAAGTTTGAAGAATGGCCAATTCATTTTGAATGGGAAAAATGTCCCGGAAAAATTTTTTTGAGGGAAAGCCTGCGATTCCCGAATAGGCTGAACAGTTTGACGTTGGAACGGTTTGAATCGGAATGTGGAAGGTAGAGCGCGCCAAAATCTAGAGAAGAAGAAGTAGTTTTATAAATAGATTAATTTTGGTGTAGAAAACCATATGTGTGAATGCTTCGGAGCATTCACACAATAATAACTGCTTAACCCCTGAGTTGAAAGCAAGTTTTTAAATTGTACACTGTAAAGGTGACAATAGATTTTACGGTAAAAAAAACAAAAAACAGCCCAGTTGCCAGAATTTTAGCATAAAAAACGACAAAACCGTTTTTCTATTTACAGTAAGATGCTGTAATAAAAATAAAAAGTTACAGTAAGCTGCCTGTTTTTTACCGCAAAATCTAAAGATTAGTTAGAAATGTTTTATCATCAAATGCGTATGATAATACTATCATGAAGTGAACCCCTATACATTAATTTTCATAAATTATTCACGGTTACAAGCGGGCGAGGACCAGATAAATGTATTTCAATGCAAAATGTTAATTTGATATACAAGTGTTTCGAGCTAAGATCTTCATCACAGAGACAAGTAAACGTGTAAGATGAGGTACTACTGTAAAAGCCTTTAGTGAAATCCAACATGTTAAGTACGGCAAAATAGAAACAGACAACATATTCGGCACAAGAGATGGCATTATGGTTTGGAATATTTGAAATGTGTCCTGTAATGTGTCACGAAACTGCCCGATCAAGCCTTTACTTTATGCATCAGTTATTTACCGCAGATGTTTCAGCAGCGTAATAACTGAGAGGGAACCATTTCCTCTTTCTAGTTATTGAATAATGACTGTTCCTATAAATGCTCACTTTTCATATACAGTCTTTATCTGAGCAAAACAATTCACAAATTTGAGCAGTAACATTTGCTTCAGTACATTTACTTAAGTAACTGTTTGGATAAATTGTACATACTTTTTACTTGAGTATTTTTGTGAAGAGAAAACATTACTTTTACTCCATGGAGTTTCGATCTGAACACTACATTTATTTACATCATTATACTTTTTTCCTGACCTAATGTATATATATATATACACATACACACACATATGTATATATAAATACACACATACATACATACATACATACATATATATATACATATATATATATATATATATATATATATATATACACACATATATACACGCACACACACACAGACAATTATAGATATATATACACACATATACATATATACACACACACACACACACACACACACACATACATACATACATATATATATATATATTCATACATATATATACATACATATATACAGTGACGGCTGCTGCCGGTCAGCTGGTGCTGCTGCGCTGATTGCTACATGCTAGCATGCCTGCTTGCTAGATCGCCAAGAAGCAGAGGAGAACGCTGCGCTGGTGTCAATACGTAAATTTTGGGGTTTGTTTTCCCGAATGCAAAGGAAAGTTGGCGTTGGCAAGACGTGAATGTAAGTACATATTTATTAATAACACTAACAAACTACAAAAAAGGAAGCAAACAAAAGGCGCGCACAATGGCGGAGAACAAACCAAAACTTGCACAAAGGCAGAAACTATGAACAATAAACAAAAACTTACTTGGCATGGAACTATGGTAGCATGAAACAAACAGAGGTAGCAGGGGTGTCAGAAGTAGCATGGTATGAAAGGATAGATAGGATAATGTCACCAGGCTGATCAGCAGGAACAGACATTGTTAAATAGCAGTGACATGATTGGTGACAGGTGTGCGAGTGCAAAGCGTGAGACAGGTGCGTGACATGACAGGTGAAAACTAGTGGGTTGCTATGGTGACAAAACAAACAAGAGTGCACAAAGAGTCCAAAAACAAAACCGAACATGACTAAAACAAAAACATAATCAACAGACATGACAGCTGGCAAAGTTTACTGATTCGATGTTGCCAACAAAAGAAGCACAGTTAAACATATGTCTTTTAATGCAGGACATCTAACATCTGTGAAGACTTTAAGAAAATGACATTCATATCACCACAGCTGATCTGTCGAAACCTTGACTATATGCTAGGGGTTTGGGAAAAAATCGATTTGAATTCGAATCACGATTCTCACGTTGTGCGATTCAGAATCGATTCTCATTTTTTAAAAATCGATATTTTATTTATTTATTATTTTGTCATTTTATTTTATTTTTATTTTTTATTAATCAATCCAACAAAACAATACACAGCAATACCATAACAATGCAATCCTATTCCAAAACCGACCCAGCAACACTCAGAACTGCAATAAACAGAGCAATTGAGAGGAGACACAAACACGACACAGAACAAACCAAAAGTAGTGAAACAAAAATTAATATTATCAACAACAGTATCAATATTAGTTACAATTTCAACATAGCAGTGATTAAAAATCCCTCATTGATATTATCATTAGACATTTATAAAAAATTAAAAAAATTAACAATAGTGTCACAGTGGCTTACACTTGCATCGCTTGACAACACACTGTGTAGCATAAACTATGGATGAGAAAAACTTACTAACAGTAGCAGGAACAAACAAAAACTTACTTGTCAAGGCATGGAACGAGCAGAAAGAACAGAGGCATTGCATGAAACAAACAATGACGCCAGGCCAACTGACCGTCACAGGCAGGCTTAAATAATGCCTCTGATTAGTGCTCGGGGAGCAGGTGAGCGGCCGAACACTAATCAGAGACAGGTGAACATAATTAGCAACCATGGCAACCAAAACAAACTCAGGGAGGTGCACACACAGCAACTAAGGAGTCCAAAACTAACAGAATATAACTACACAAAACATGATCTAGACCAGTGGTTCTCAACCTTTTTTCAGTGATGTACCCCCTGTGAACATTTTTTTAATTCAAGTACCCCCTAATGAGAGCGAAGCATTTTTGGTTGGAAAAAAAAGAGATAAAGAAGTAAAATATAGCACTATGTCATCATTTTCTGATTTATTAAATTGTATAACAGTGCAAAATATTGCTCATTTGTTGTGGTCTTTCTTGAACTATTTGGGAAAAAAAGATATAAAAATAACTAAAAACTTGTTGAAAAATAAACAAGTGATTCAATTATAAATAAAGATTTCTACACAGTAATCATCAACTTAAAGTGCCCTCTTTGGGGATTGTAATAGAGATCCATCTGGATTCATGAACTTAATTCTAAACATTTCTTCACAAAAAAATAAATCTTTAACCTCAATATTTATGGAACATGTCCACAACAAATCTAGCTGTCAACACTGAATATTGCATTGTTGCATTTATTTTCACAGTTCTTTTTGACAGACATTTAAAAAAAATCTCACGTACCCCTTGGCATACCTTCAAGTACCCCCAGGGGTACGCGTACCCCCATTTGAGAACCACTGATCTAGACCACAGATCATGACAAACAACAAAATAAGAAAAAAAAAATCCTTATTTATTCATCTTTTTTGTGTGTGTATGTCAATGGAGGAAAAACCTTACATTTTTCAGTAATTGTCCGTGTTTTCTTTAGATTTGGATGTTGTGAAGTTTGAGAAAGTCGTGACCTTTGTTAAACCCCCAGTAGGTGTTTGCATTGGTCGAAAAACCGTATAAGAAAACCAGTGAGTCATAGCAGTTGTCAGCATACTCAAAATACTGAAAAACATGTAGAAGTGTGTAATGTGGAAGTGAGTCAACCAGCAGTTTATAAGAAATTTGAATGTGCATGATCATGATCAGCATTCATTACTGCACTCGAAAACATATCGCGTGATAGGATAGGAGCTTTATTGTCATTGTATTTATGATTACCAACATGTGCTTTTGATTTTATATACAATACATTAAAACATAGCCAGTGAGTGCATACACCGTAGCATAAGCAGCGAGATCATTGGAGACAAATTCCTCTTTGTCCCCTTCAAACATCAACCACAACAGCATGAATATTATTTCAAAATATATAGAATATTGGGGTAAAAAATGCAGATGAGAAGTAGCGGGTCATTTTGTGGAGCCGCTGATGGTGAAAGGAGAAGGAGACTTTTTTAAGCCGACCTTTCTGTGGAAAGAAAGTTTAAACACGTGAGCGTGGATAACAACATAAAGATGCTGACTACTTACGTGAGCACTCTGTCTTTTAATGAGTCTGCAGAGGTTCAAAAAGAAAATAAATATAATTTCATGGATCTATCGTGAATAGTAGCAGTGGAGCTTCTGTTCACTCACCTTTTTTCTTGCCGCATTTTTTGCAGGCTTTGCACTTATACTTGTGGCAGAACTGCACAATGCCGATAGTAAAGAGGATGGCCAGGATGCCGAAACCTACAGCGATCCCGACCCCTGCCGGGTTAACCCTGCTACCTGGCAACGCAAACACAGAAAGGTTGAGTTTGAGTTTATTTGGAACATGCAAGTATACAACATGACACATCACAATTTCCAGTTTCTGTTTTCAACATGTTCGAAAAGGAGTAGGAAGAAGCAAAGCTTATTTAATCCTACCCCTTTTCCTTTACATAGCAGTTGCTAAAACTTTTGTTCAATTCCTGTTCTCAATTTATTCACAATATACTCCATAAGTAATCACAATTAAAATAAATAAATAATACTCGGTGAAGTAAGTTACATTTCATACGGTGAGATGAGTAAGATTATTTTGAAAAAAATGAAAAGATGGATGGATGAAATAAATTCAGAATGTTTATCATGGTTCTTCTTCTTTGTACTTTGTAAACGCTTTAAGTTTGAAGAGTTTCTTGAAGTGGATCATATTAGTGCATTGTTTGATTGCTTTGCTTAATCCATTCCATCATTTAATTCCACATACAGATAAACTAAAGATCTTAAGTGTTGAACGTGCATACAAATGTTTTAAATTAAATTTTTTTCTAAGATTATATTTCTCCTCTTTTTTTTGAGAAGAATTGTTGTATATTCTTGGGTAGCAGGTTATAGTTTGCTTTGTGTATAATTTTAGCTGTTTGCAAATTCACTATGTCGTGGAAGGAGGTGAGGGGAGCAGTGGGCAGCAGCGGTGGCCGCGCCTAGGAATCATTTTTGGTGATTTAACCCCCAATTCCAACCCTTGATACTGAGTGCCAAGCAGGGAGGTAATGGGTCCCATTTTTATAGTCTTTGGTATGACTCGGCCGGGGTTTGAACTCACAACCTACCGATCTCAGGGCGGACACTCTAACCACTAGGCCACTGAGTACTATCCAACATTATGTATTATTCTAACTGATCTTATTTGTAACACCGTTAATAAATGAAGTGTACTTTTGTAGTTATTTCCCCATATTTCTGCACAATAACTCAGATATGGTAACACTAGCGAGCAGTAGAGAATATGAAGTGATTTTTGGTCTAGAACATGTTTTGCTTTATTCACTATTGACGTGTTTCTTGCTACTTTATGTTGCATATTTTTTATATGAGATTTCCAGTTCAATTTATCATCAATCATTACACCTAGAAATTTGGTTTCATTCACTCTTTCAATTTCTATTCCGTCTATTGTATTTGTGTTTGACTTTCCCTTCTACTGTTACCCAAATAGCATTGTTTTAGTTTTACTGAGATTCAAACATTTTTGTCAAACCATCTCTTTAATTTGTTCATTTCTTCTGTTATTATTTGTTATTATCTTCTGTGTGTGTTCTCTCCTGAACAAAACGCTGTTGTATCATCTGCAAATAATACTAACTTTAAATCTTTTGTAACTTTACAAATGTCATTTATATAGAGATTGAATAATTTTGGTCCTAGCATTGATCCCTGAGGTACACCAGAGGATATATTTAGCGTTGTAGATGTGTGTTCGCCTAGCTTCACGTATAATAGGTGATTGCTTCGAATCCACGACACATTTGGAAACAAACATCAGTTTGTGGATTCAACAGCCGAGAGAAGGAGGCAACCATTTTAAACTAAGTTGTCTCTTTAAAGGGAGACTTTGGTTTGTTTATGTGTACATTTGTTTGAGATGCGGCATCAATTG
>NC_084564.2:24772500-24817500 GCF_033978685.3 Nerophis lumbriciformis
TTCAAGAGTTATGTAATCACATTTTATCACCATGGCAGCAATGAGGTCATGGAGTATCAGTGTTGTTGTGTACAAGAACTGTGTACCATACAGTATGTCACATTATTCAGTTTACAGCACAAAACAATAACTGAAACTAACTCTAAATTGCCTTTTATGACCATTAAAAAAACATTTACTACACTTGTGTGGACAGTCGAGTACATAATGACAATTTTATTCAATAAAGTTTAATGTCATATAGTTTATTACCTTGCCCATATACACCTTTTCTACGACAATAAGTATTTTTGTGTGGGTTTATTCAGCTATTTTTGCCAAGCAACTACAAACCCTGTTTCCGTATGAGTTGGGAAATTGTGTTAGATGTAAATATAAACGGAATACAATGATTTGCTACAAAGACAACATATTTGATGTTCAAACTGATAAACCTTTTTCTTTTTTTTTTTGCAAATAATCATTAACTTTAGAATTTGATGCCAGCAAATCGTGACAAAGAAGTTGGGAAAGGTGGCAATAAATACTGATAAAGTTGAGGAATGCTCATCAAACACTTATTTGGAACATCCCACAGGTGAACAGGCAAATTGGGAACAGGTGGGTGCCATGATTGGGTATGAAAGTAGATTCCATGAAATGCTCAGTCATTCACAAACAAGGATGGGGCGAGGGTCACCACTTTGTCAACAAATGCGTGAGCAAATTGTTGAACAGTTTCAGAAAAACCTTTCTCAACCAGCTATTGCAAGGAATTTAGGGATTTCACTATCAACGGTCCGTAATATCATCAAAGGGTTCAGAGAATCTGGAAAAATCACTGCACGTAAGCAGCTAAGCCCGTGACCTTCGATCCTTCAGGCTGTACTGCATCAACAAGCGACATCAGTGTGTAAAGGATATCACCACATGGGCTCAGGAACACTTCAGAAACCCACTGTCAGTAACTACAGTTGGTCGCTACATCTGTAAGTGCAAGTTAAAACTCTCCTATGCAAGGCGAAAACCGTTTATCAACAACACCCAAAAACGCAGTCGGCTTCGCTGGGCCTGAGCTCATCTAAGATGGACTGATACAAAGTGGAAAAGTGTTCTGTGGTCTGACGAGTCCACATTTCAAATTTTTTTTGGAAACTGTGGACGTCGTGTCCTCCGGACCAAAGAGAAAAAGAACCATCCGGATTGTTATAGGCGCAAAGTTGAAAAGCCAGCATCTGTGATGGTATGGGGGTGTATTAGTGCCCAAGACATGGGTAACTTACACATCTGTGAAGGCGCCATTCATGCTGAAAGGTACAAACAGGTTTTGGAGCAACATATGTTGCCATCCAAGCAACGTTACCATGGACGCCCCTGCTTATTTCAGCAAGACAATGCCAAGCCACGTGTTACATCAATGTGGCTTCACAGTAAAAGAGTGCGGGTACTAGACCGGCCTGCCTGTAGTCCAGACCTATCTCCCATTGAAACAACGAACAACGTAAGCTGTACATCAAGCAAGAATGGGAAAGAATTCCACCTGAGAAGCTTAAAAAATGTGTCTCCTCAGTTCCCAAACGTTTACTGAGTGTTGTTAAAAGGAAAGGTGATGTAACACAGTGGTGAACATGCCCTTTCCCAACTACTTTGCCACGTATTGCAGCCATGAAATTCTTAGTTAATTATTATTTGCAAAAAAAAAAAAGTTTATGAATTTGAACATCAAATATCTTGTCTTTGTAGTGCATTCAATTGAATATGGGTTGAAAATGATTTGCAAATCATTGTATTCCGTTTATATTTACATCTAACACAATTTCCCATCTCATATGGAAACAGGGTTTGTACGTGTAACTATACCAAAAAAGCAACAAAGAAGGTCAACATGGCATGTTGGCTATACCTGCCTAAACATCAAAATGGTACATTCTTTCAACTCCCCGTAAGGTTCAATGTGGAGCTTTCAATCATTAACAGGAGGGGGCTTTAAGCTTAACTTGTAAACACTGAAGCCGCACTTCCTCGTGTGGTTATTGGGAGGAATATCCGGTTACACAAAGGCACACCTGGACGTCTGGAGGGAGATCTTGGTCAATCGGTTTAAGTGGTGCAAGGACGAGGAGAGAGCGTGTTAAGTGGGATGAAGCTCTCTTGAGGAAGTCTTCGGAGAAATAGTGGGAATTGATTTTCCTACTACTCTATTGGACAAGGAATAGCAGGCTAACGGTTAAATTGCAGGTAAGGCTGGTCTTTAAGTTCCAGAGTTTTATTAAGTCACCAACTACCGAGAGTGAAAGACTGCATGTTATTTCACTGATCATCTAAGAAGCGTGCAATTTTTGTATTGAAAAAGGATTTTGGATTCATGTGTGTTGTGTTTTTTATTATTCGTTTCTATGCTTAGTCAATAATGTGCCAATACAGAATGTATTTTTGGGGTACTGGGGAGAAAGGGTATTTTGCAATGTTTGAGGTGGCGACTTGTCCAGGGTGTACCCCGCCTTCCGCCCGATTATAGCTGAGATAGGCTCCAGCAACCCCGAAGGGAATAAGCTGTAGAAAAATTGATGTATGGGTGGATGGTGTTGATCTCATTGTACTAAGTTATGGCATTTATGTCATTGGATTAGATTAGTTAGCTTTTAATGCACAAAGCACTCAGAAAAATGTTATGTATCCTTGAATCAAATTCCTTTTATAAAGCAATTCAAGTCATCTTTATCAGCGTGTTTGATAGTGCGCTAAACAATGATGTTATTTTGTTACAGTATATGATTTATATAGATATACAAATATGTAGTTAGATAGATGTACTCGCCAAACTTGCTGAATTAAAACTTTAAATAATATATATTTCATATGAAATAGATATTTGATATCTGTCAATTTTAACTCCTTTATTTACTCTTTAATACTAAATAAGCTATCTACAAACTGGTGTCATTGCCTGATTTGCATGATTAGGGCTGTAACAATTACCGTATTTTTCGGTCTATAAGTCGCAGTTTTTTTCATAGTTTGGCTGGGGGTGGGACTTATACTCAGTAGCGACTTATGTGTGAAATTATTAACACATTACCGTAAAATATCAAATGATATTATTTCGCTCATTCACGTAAGAGACTAGACGTATAAGATTTCATGAGATTTAGCGATTAGGAGTGACAGATTGTTTGGTAAACGTATAGCATGTTCTATATGTTATAGTTATTTGACTCTTACCATAATATGTTACGTTAACATACCAGGCACGTTCTCAGTTGGTTATTTATGTGTCATATAACGTACACTTATTCAGTCTGTTGTTCACTATTCTTTATTTATTTTAAATTGCCTTTCAAATGTCTATTCTTGGTGTTGGGTTTTATCAAATAAATTTCCCCCAAAAATGCGACTTATACTCCAGTGCGACTTATACATGTTTTTTTCCTTCTTTATTATGCATTTTCGGCCGGTGCGACTTTTACTCCGGAGCGACTTATACTCTGAAAAATACGGTAATCGATTAATTAGATTGGAAGAAATATTTGATTCATATTATGTTGCTTCGATTAATCGTTTAATGAGTGTAAATAATAAAAAATGTATTAAAACCCGAACACATGGAGTGCCAAGAACCATATATGTGGACATATATGCAATAGAGCGCACTTGAGAGCGATGTGTGTGGAAGCTGTTATCTGTGTGGCGCCGAACAGCAGAGGTTTTTTTTATTTTCTAATTTTATTCATTCACATGTGTTAAAAATACTAATGTGCATTTATTAGAAAAAAAGAATGAAGGTTATGCCAAGCAGAAAAAACTGTGTTTATTTAAACTATTTTCCCTATATTACGCATTGAGAATAAAAAGTGTGTTTTATTCGATTACTCGATTAATTGAACAAGCTAATTGATAAATTATTATAAGATTACTTATTTTAATGGCCTGCATGGGAGGCCAAAAGTGAGCAAAAACATGAGAAGCAAAACCATGTTTAAAAATACAAACTTTTTTATGTCACTTCATTTCAATTTTTTTGTAAATCACAAGTACCAATTTTTAGTACTTGGAAAGGGTACCAATTTTTGTCACTTTTGAGTATGTTCGTGTGGTAATAAATGTAATTTTTTATAATGGTAACAGTACTTTTCCATTTGTTTACCTTGATTTCTTACATTTCTTAGTCTTCTTTGCAAGTATGCATTTATTTCAGTTTGTCCTATGTGTGTTGCTGTCGTCAGGAAGTAGTCTTTGCCATTAGTTCAATGTGCCAGGTGTGTCGTTTGTTAAGCTAGATAAGCTGCAATGTGTTTATACAGGAAGTACTTATTACACATCAGCTGTTTGATTGTAACATACATCTTAGTTGAAGTTTTCATGACTAAATTTGGAGGCGTTAAAATTACCATGTAAAAATGCTAATGTTAATCAGTAGCATATGTATGGTATATTCAATGTAAATTAGCAACAAGGGCAATTTTTAAATTTAAGCCTTACTTTGAGCACTTTTTATCAGGCATGATACGTGAATTGGTACCTGGTAGTACCAATGGACTTCGGTCGGTACCTATAAAAGTACTGAATTCGGTACCCACCCCTAGTCACAAGCAAGACAGAACCACCTGTGGGTGACCTTAGAGTTAGTTTTTTTAAAAACAAAATCTAGGACTACCATCATATTGTGGAATTTGATGCCCAAATCGGATTTCTGTATTAAAATCCGATATTTTTATGTAGTCGCTACCAAAGAAAATTGACAAATGTGAACGAAATGCATCCGTGAGAACACAACATCATACTCAGTCCAGTGTGTTTGCCAAGGCAACTTTATGTAGGTCACAGTCCTACTGTCTGTTCCGGGAGTATGTGGGCCAGGGGTGATGACTACTCCATTGACTGTTGTTTTGCTCCTTTCTCTGCCATTTATTTTTGCGTCTATATATTTTGGTGGTGAATTGTGACGTTCGTCACCTTTTAAGGATGTATAGAGTCGGATGGACGCGACCTGTGTGTTCAGAATGCAGTCGCATCGGACTCATATTACAAAACCCAAAACCAGTGGGGTTGACACGTTGTGTAAATGGTAAATAAAAACAGAATACAATGATTTGCAAATCCTTTTCAACTTATATTCAATTGCATAGACTGCAAAGACAAGATACTTAACGTTCGAACTGGAAAATGTTGCTATTTTTTGCAAATATTAGCTTAAAAAGACTGACAAAGTTGAAGAATGCTCATCAAACACTTATTTTTGAACTTCCCACAGGTGAACAGGCTAATTGGGAACAGGTGGGTGCCACGATTGGGTATAAACGCAGCTTCCATGAAATGCTCAGTCTTTCACAAACAAATATGGGGCGAGGGTCACCACTTTGTGAATAAATGTGAGAGCAAATTGTCAAACAGTTTAAGAACAACATTTCTCAACAAGCTACTGCAAGGAATTTAGGGATTTCATCATCTACGACCCGTAATATCATCAAAAGTTTCAGATAATCTGGAGAAATCAACATTCAATGCCCGTGAACTTGGATCCCTCTGGCAGTACTGCATCAAAAAGCGACATCAGTGTGTAAAGGATATCACCACATGGGCTCAGGAACACTTCAGAAAACCACTGTCAGTAACTACAGTTCGTCACTAGGTTAAAACTCTACTATGCAAAGCAAAAGCCATTTATCAACAACACCCAGAAATGGGCCCGAGCTCATCTAAGATGGACTGATGCAAAGTGGAAAAGTGTTCTGTGGTCTAACAAGTCCACATTTCAAATTTTTTGGGAAACTGTGGATGTCATGTCCTCCGGAACAAAGAGGCAAGGAACCATCCGGATTGTTATAGGCGCATAGTTCAAAAGCCAGCATCTGTGATGGTATGAGGGTGTATTAGTGCTCAAAGCATGGCAAACTTACACATCTGTGAAGGCACCATTAATGCTGAAAGGTACATATGTTGCCATCTCAGCAAAGTTATCATGCTTATTACAGCAAGACAATGCCAAGCCACGTGTTACAACAGCGTTGCTTCAGAGTAAAAGAGTGTGGGTACTAGACTGGCCTGCCTGTAGTCCAGACCTGTCTCCCATTGAAAATGTGTGGCGCATTATGAAGCCTAAAATACCACAACGGAGACTCCGGACTGTTGAACAACTTAAGCTGTACATCAAGCAAGAATGGGAAAGAATTCCACCGGAAAAGCTTAAAACATGTGTCTCCTCAGTTCCCAAACATTTACTGAGTGTTGTTAAAAGGAAAGGCCATGTAACACAGTGGTAAAAATGCCCCTGTGACTACTGTTTTGCAATTTGTTGCTGCCATTAAATTCTAAGTTAATGATTATTTGCAAAAAAAAAAAGTAGTTTCTCAATTGGAACATTAAATATCTTGTCTTTACAGTCTATTCAATTGAATATAAGTTGAAAAGGACTTGCATATCATCGTATTCTGTTTTTATTTACCAATTAGGTTTTGGGCTTTGTATATTTATGACCACATGCCAAAGAGGCTCAGGTCGGACTTGAACAAATTTGTAGTATTTACAATCTGATACATGTCACTTATCGGCAAAAAAATCAGATTTGACATGTCGTGTGAACATAGCCTAAAGGGGTCTGAATAAATTCAGAGACAAATCCCATTATAATGGGGTTTTTAGCAAGAGTATGCAAGTACAGTAGCGCCAAATATATTTGTATCAGTCCAAATCTATTCATATTCGACCACAAAGAAATTGATGTGTCGGAAATGTTGCATGTAGATAGAATTGTCCTCATATTAGGGCTGGGCGATATATCAAATATACTCGATATATCGCGGGTTTGTCTCTGTGCGATATAGAAAATGACTATATCGTGATATTCGAGTATACATTCTCACGCAGTTGCTTTTAGCTGCAGGCATTACACTACAGGCTTGTCTCACTCTTTCTTGTCTCTCCTTCTCACAGAGACGTAAAACAAGCTCACCTTCTTACATACGTCACATACGTATACGCCCTCTCGGAGCAGAGAAGTAGAGACATGGCTAACGTTAGCTGTGGTGCTAACGGAGTGTTGCGAGTGGTAATACGAGAGAAATTTAGGTGTGAATCTGGTAACAAATGAAGGAAGAATTAATTCACAAGGAAAACAGCACGGGGTCCATCGTCTGGCGGTGGTTTGGCTTCACGCGGGAAGATGTCGAACAGACAACCGTAATATGTCAAGGATGCGGCAAAAGCGTTGCTACAAAAAGTAGCATTACTGCTAATATGTAGCATCACTTGAAAAGTTTACCCGCTAGAGAATGAAGAGTGCTTGAAACTCCGCATGTCAACATCTCCGGCCGGTGCCACACCAACAAAATGCCGAAGCAACCATTTCCACATCAACAACGTATGAAAAAAATAGTCAACAACAGAAGGAGACATCTATTTAATAATACCACCTTAACATTTGACAACCAAACAATTACACAAGGCGACTCGGTGAAGAATCTGGGTATTATTTTCGACCGAACTCTCTCCTTTGAGTCACACATTAGGAGTGTTACAAAAACGGCCTTCTTTCATCTCTGTAATATCGCTAAAATTCGTTCCATTTTGTCCACTAGCGACGCTGAGATCATTATTCATGCGTTCGTTACGTCTCGTCTTGATTACTGTAACGTAATATTTCCGGGTCTCCCTATGTCTAGCATTAAAAGATTACATCCATCCATCCATTTTCTACCGCTTGTCCCTTTTTGGGGTCGCGGGGGTTGCTGGAGCCTATCTCAGCTGCATTCGGGCGGAAGGCGGCGTACACCCAGGACATTACAGTTGGTACAAAATGCGGCTGCTAGACTTTTGACAAAAACAAGAAAGTTTGATCATATTACGCCTATACAGTATATACACATATACATATATATATATATATATATATATACATATATATATATATATATATATATACCTATACTGGCTCACCTGCACTGGCTTCCTGTGCACTTAAGTGACTTAAAGGTTTTACTACTTGCGTATAAAATACTACACGGTCTAGCTCCATCCTATCTTGCCGATTGTATTGTACCATATGTCCCGGCAAGAAATCTGCGTTCTAAGAACTCCGGCTTATTAGTGATTCCCAGGGCCAAAAAAAAGTCTGCGGGCATATATAGCTCAGGAATATTTTATTTATTCCTGAGCTCCAGTACTCAGGAATGCCCTCCCGGTAACAGTTAGAGATGCTACCTCAGTAGAAGCATTTAAGTCCCATCTTAAAACTCATTCGTATACTCTAGCCTTTAAATAGACCCCCTTTTTAGACTAGTTGATCTGCCGTTTCTTTTCTTTTCTCCTCTGCTCCCCTCTCCCTTGCGGTCCTCTCCAAGGTTTCTCATAGTCATTCACATCGACGTCTCACTGGGGTGAGCTTTTCCTTGCCCTTATGTGGGCTCTGAGGATGTCGTTGTGGCTTGTGCAGCCCTTTGAGACACTTGTGATTTAGGGCTATATAAATAAACATTGATTGATGATTGATTGAAGGATATAACGTCCGCAGGAACCTACCACATAGCGAAGGACATACACTATTTAATTTCCTATTATGCAGCTCATTTTTATTTGACAGTTATTGAAATATATTGTGTGACATCATGCACAAAAGTGCACTTTATTTGTTTTTAAATGGAAATGTCCGATAATATCGATAAATGCATTCAAATGTAATATCGGAAATTATCTGTATCGTATTTTTTTTTTTTTTTTTTTTTTTTTTTTTTTTATTAAGTCAACATAAAAAACACAAGATACACTTACAATTACTGCACCAACCCAAAAAACATTCCTCCCCCATTTACACTCATTCACACAAAAGGGTTGTTTCTTTCTGTTATTAATATTCTGGTTCCTACATTATATATCAATATATATCAATACAGTCTGCAAGGGATACAGTCCGTAAGCACACATGATTGTACGTGCTGCTGGTCCACTAATAGTACTAACTTTTAACAGTTATTTTGACAAATTTTCATTAATTACTAGTTTCAATGTAACTGTTTTTATATTGTTTTACTTTCATTTTTATTCAAGAAAATGTTTTTAATTTATTTATCTTATTTTATTTTATTAATATATTTTTTTAATTACCTTATCTTCACCATACCTGGTTGTCCAAATTAGGCATAATAATGTGTTAATTCCACGACTGTATATATCGGTTGATACCGGTATCGGTTGATATCGGTACCAGTAATTAAAGAGTTGGACAATATCGGAATATCGGATATCGGCAAAAAGCCATTATCGGACATCCCTATTTTTAAACTATAGTAGTGGCGGCGTTCTGCACAAAAAGTGAACTTTAATTTACTGTTGTTTTGATATGTCATCTAGTGACATCATGCACAAAAGTGTACTCATCGCTTGTTTTAAAATGTCTCTGACAATCTTGCACTTTCTGTTTTGAAATGACATGAATGTTTGTGCCACTGCTTAATAACTGTTTAATAAATACAGTTTTGCTATATTGACTTAGTTGTGATTTCCCTCTCTGCATGAAAGTTTAAAATGAGCATATATTAATGCAGTATGTGACAAGAATGTTTTAATGTAGACACATAGAATCATCATACTGCTGTGATTATATGCATCAAGTGTTCATTCAAGGCTAAGGCAAAATATCGAGATATATATTGTGTATCGTGACATGGCCTAAAAATATCGAGATATCTGGCCAAGCCCTAACTCATATAATTCAAAGTTAAATGGCTGTAAGATGGTAATATGACAAAAAGTTTTAGCATCATCATTATTCTTTGACAGCATTCTCTTTTTCCTTTTTATAACTTGGAAATAATACAGGAGTCTTATTGTGAGAGGGGACAAAAGTTCTCATGAAGGATCACTCATTCCAACCCGCTAAACTAAATCCTGTTTCACAGCTATTCAAAGTCTTTAATTGCATTGTGTTTATCAGAAAAGCAATTTTAACCACCTGATGTGCCAATCTGCTGGCACACATTTTCTCCAATAAAGTTGGACCTGAGTGCAAAGGTTGAGCTTTATTAGCTCAGGTCAAACAAACCAATCCAGCTCATGTTTATGACAATACGTCTTTCTCTTTAGCTCTTATCATCTGTTTTCCTACACGCACCGCTCCCATAGTGTTCAAGGAGGATTCATTTTTCCCAACCCTGACCTTGTGACCGCAGTTTTTTTCCGAGATTGCGCTGAAATAGGAAATAATAAAACATTTGGGAGCTTTCGAGGCCAAAGCATTCCAGTTAAGAGTAAACAAAACACACAACTGACCACCGTCCTAGGTACATCATACATTCAGCATTAAAAGTACGTTATTGACATGTGGCTATACTGACAACAAACCACATTTTACCACCTTTTATATCTACATATGATGTTGGCAATTTGACATCACTTACATGATGGGCTTTGGACAACTATCAAAAAATCTTCCTTTACAAAGATAATAAGAATTAGTTTTGACACTGTCAGAAAGCTATTCATTTAGGGCTCTATTCTCCCATGCGTTTAAGTGTAAAAAGCAGTGCAGTGGCTCGGATTCTGGAGTCTCTTATCCTAGATTCATGCTCTGGATGGATTAACTTCTAAATGTGCACGTTCCCTGTCAAATCTGGCATTGCGCAGTTTTTTTTTTCCATCCCACTTCTGCCCCTAAATGCTTCTGAGGCGGCAATGAGTCCAGAGCCCCAAGAAGGTGAAATATTATATTGCACTTGAAGTTTGGAGGCAGTGTACACCACACATAATAAAATGCCAAAAGATGACTACCAGAGAGTTATCACATGAATATAGGCGCAAAGTTCAAAAGACAGCATCTGTGATGGTATGGGGGTGTATCAGTGCCCTACATACAGGTTTTGGAGCAACATATGTTGCCATCCAAGCAACGTTACCATGGACGCCCCTGCTTATTTCAGCAAGACAATGCCAAGCCAAGGGCGTCACGGTGGAAGAGGGGTTAGTGCATCTGCCTCACAATACGAAGATCCTGAGTAGTCTTGGGTTCAAAACCAGGCTCGGGATCTTTCTGTGTGGAGTTTGCATGTTCTCCCCGTGACTGCGTGGGTTCCCTCCGGGTACTCCGGGTTCCTCCCACTTCCAAAGACATGCACCTGGGGATAAGTTGATTGGCAACACTAAATTGGCCCTAGCGTGTGAATGTGAGTGTGAATGTTGTCTGTCTATCTGTGTTGGCCCTGTGATGAGGTGGCGACTTGTCCAGGGTGTAAACCGCCTTCCGCCCGATTGTAGCTGAGATCGGCTCCAGCGCCCCCCGCAACCCCGAAGGGAATAAGCGGTAGGAAATGGATGGATGGATGGAATGCCAAGCCACGTGTTACAACAGCGTGGCTTCCTAGTAAAAGAGTGCGGGTACTAGACTGGCCTGCCTGTAGTCCAGACCTGTCTCCCATTGAAAATGTGTGGCGCATTATGAAGCCTAAAATATGACAACGGAGACCCCGGACTGTTGAACAACTTAAGCTGTACATCAAGCAAGAATGGGAAAGAATTCAACCTGAAAAGCTTCCAAAATTGGTCTCATCAGTTCCCAAACGTTTACTGAGTGCTGTTAAAAGGAAAGGCCATGTAACACAGTGGTACAAATGTCCCTGTGCCAACTTTTTTGCAATGTGTTGCTGCCATTAAATTCTAAGTTAATGATTATTTGCGAAACAAAAATTAAGTTTCTCAGTTTGAACATTAAATACTTTGTCTTTGCAGTCTATTCAATTGAAAATAAGTTGAAAAGGATCTGCAAATCATTGTATTCTGCTTTTATTTACCATTTACGAGGACAATACTCCCAGAGATGAGTGCCATGTACACAACTCGCTGCCTAAAGCGAGTACACAACATCCTGAAGGACAGATACCACCCAGCACATGGCCTCTTCAACCTGCTACCCTCTGGAAGGATTCGCGCCAGGACCACCAGAATGTCTCACAGTCTGTATTCCCAGGATGTCAAACTGCTAAATGAACAGCCTGCCCCTTTGCTGCCCCGGACCATCTTATTACCTCACTCTTCACCACCTCAATAATTGTGCTTTGGACATTGCATTGCTGCAACATCAACGTAACACCCATCAGACATCCGACTGTTCCCACCCCCACATCCCTCTATTCGCCATCTTCCTAACAATGCTAAACTGTAAACTATGGTCAACCTGCACTTCAATGCAGTTTCTATGCCACTGGACAAAGCTCAAACAAAATCTCGTTGACATGTATGACTTAAGTGTTATTATGACAATGACAATAAAGGAATTGATTGATTGATTACACAACGTGCCAACTTCACTGGTTTTGGGTTTTGTAAATACATACCATCAAAGTGGTTAACCTACAAGTTATTCTACATAGCTTAATCCAGGACTCAAATCACAATCAGTACGTGTCCATGCACTAAATTTGGCCGATTTTTCAAATAGTTCGGCTCTAAATAAGCCTTCTGCAGCCAATGCAAAAACCTTAATCTGATTGTGTTCGGTTTTTGAAAAGTCGAACTAACACACCTGGATTATGCAATTGGAAACCAGATCTCTCGAGGGGGTGTGTGCCGCCGGAGAGGACTCTTCGTATCGCGCATGCACCAGTCTCAAAGCGCGGGTCGCAGATACCATTCAATAAAAAACGTAGCAACAATTGTCATGAAGAGGACACTTTTTACTTGCTTCACAAATTAATAGAACAGAACATTTTTGAAGTGTATCGACGGTAGAATAAAAGAAACAGATTTATTTAAGAAGGTCGCTAAGCAAATGTAAAATGGCTTAATTCAAACTCCCGGACAAAATACGAATGAGATGAATGACAATGAAGCAGGTATATTAAAGGCGAATAATAAAGCGAACACAAACCTCTTCATGCTGCATTTCTCCAAACTGATTAACAATAACTCTGTATTCTGCACAACTGGCAAGATAGTCCAGAACATTGTAAACTTCATCTGGAACAGTATCAGTCGAGGCACGAACGGTCTTTTCCTTCGGATATAAAACTCCTTCTATCAATGGACAGAGCCTTATGAATTAACTTCGAGACATTCTGTCATGTCTGTGTAATCATGTTTTGTTTTGTTTAGTTATTGGACTCTTTAGTTTCTGGCTTTTCACTCCCTTGTCTTGTTTCCATGGTTACCCATTAGTTTCACCTGTTCCACGTTTGGACTCATTGTGCACTCTTGTTTGTCACCATAGCAACCCATTAGTTTTCACCTGCCCTCACGACTCACGCACCTGTCTTTAATCATGTCACTATTATTTAAACCCATTGTTGCTAGGAAGTCTCCCTGGCGACATCATACCCCTGACTCTCTGCTTCACACTTTGTTTACCTCTGCACACTTCATGCCATGTCCAAGTAAGTTTTTTCTATTCATGCCACAGTTAGCGACTTTTGTTCATGTCCTTAGTTTTTTTGCCCACGTGCAAGTATTGGTTTCATTTGTCAAGTTTGTACTTCCGCCTTGTGCGCGCCTTTAGTTTGTTCTTTTTGTAGTTATAGTGTTTAAATAAATCATGTCTTCACCTTCACGCCATGTCTGGTCCAAATGTTCATTTGCACCACGGGAGAACAAACCACGCCATAGTCCAAGTCTTGACACATTCAAAACTATCGTTTTCATGATTCTTCTTCCGAAAATTCCTGCGAAAAAAACTCTTCCGCCAGTCTGTCTTTGCTTTGGACGTGCATTCGCCCCGATACATTCTTGGTAGTAGCGCTATGTTCGTAGTGCAATCCAAGATCATTTCTTGATGTTGTCTGCTATTTAACATCAGCATAGCCATAAGGGTTGTAATATTTGTCATCTGTGCCAATATTACAGCGGACATGACTTAAAACAAGCTATAAGGATCCGCAGATGGCTAGTGTGACGTCATAGGTCAACCAGAAAAATCATTTCTTTAACTGCGCTAAAATGAAATAAGCGCCCTCCCCCCCAGTGCACAGAAGGCACATGACGTATGACCAATAGTCGCATTAGAGAAAGTGCATGGACCCTTGGACTTCACACATAGGAGAAATCAGACTAATTTAGTGCATGGAAACATAGTGACTGATACAACCTTTTCAAATTTGAAGTGTAATCTTTTTCACAGATTTCAATGACATTCACAACACCTTCATTCACATGTGTCTTGTTGTCAAGGGGAATATTATAATTTCCATGTTACATGTGATGTGAGACGTGGCACACTGTGAGTCATCCAGGAGCTTACAATTAATACCAGCTGATTTGACTGTCAAAACAATGTGTGCTTGTAGTCAACGTTCCCTCTAAGGTGCGCGCCTGCGCAATTGTGCACCGCTCACGCGTCCTCTGCGCACAGCAAATTAATACCACGCAGGAACTCAAATATCCCATCTGAACTTTAAACGAAATAAACATCCATCCATCCATTTTTTACCGCTTATTCCCTTCGGAGTCGCGGGGGGTGCTGGAGCCTATCTCAGCTACAATCGGGCGGAAGGCAGAGTACACCCTGGACAAGTCGCCACCTCATCGCAGCGAAATAAACACATTACAATGTATTTTGTATGATGTTGCAATGCAACTCTGTGAGTGACTGGTGACAACAAGAGTGGCCCCAATGAATAAAACAATCTTTGTCACACAGTTCAATTATCATCTGTCGAGACACTTTACGGACAGGAATTCCATCAATCACTTTATTGAGCAAAACTGTTTGTAACCACACCAAAAACGTGAGTTAAAAAAACTTTTATCTATAAAAACTGGTAATTTTCTGCCATACAAACCAGGCTTAAACCAACCAACGTCATTTCAACAGAAGCCGCTCGCTCTGTCTCACCTGCACCAACACACGCACTCATGGCACTTAGCCAGTGTTGCGTTTATGGCCACACAAAAAGTCGGACAACCCCAACGCCACACAACGTGTAAATGCCAGGTTGTAACACGCTGACTCCTCAATCAGATGTGTGCTAATTTTACTGCCATTTATTAAGAATGTTAATCTAAGGATATTATTCATTAAATATTGTCACTAGATTTCATAAATGCTAATAAAAAGATGTATTTTACAGACAGAAAGTTACAGGAACTAAATGTAATCTCTGAAAGGGGTAACATTTCTTTTAAAGGAAGGACCCGCAGCCAGACATACAATACTAGGACATAGGTCATGAAAAACATGTTTTTTTGTTACTGTCATTGTAAGAGGGCAAAATCACTTATATCAGAAAATTATTTTAATACAACATTTAAATTGTTATTTAGTCAGGTTTGGGACAGGTGTGACACTGGTGTAGCCACAGTGTGCACGTCTGATGTTGCTCACATGTGCTCCACTGAATGCTCAGGGAGTTTGTGTGTTTGCTCACACACATGAAACATTAGAGGGAACATTGCTTGTAGTGTATGCAGCCTAGTATGCCTTGTATGTAGCACTATTGTTGTTTGGGGTGTCATGTCAGTGTGATGGTATGACTGTATTAAACATTGAAGCTTGGGTTTAGGACAGGGGTCGGCAACCCAAAATGTTGAAAGAGCCATACAAAATACAAAAATACAAAAACAAAACTGTCTGGAGCCGCAACAAATTAAAAGCCATATTACATACAGATAGTGTGTCATGAGATATACATTGAATTGAGATGACTTAAAGGAAACTAAATGACCTCAAATATAGCTACAAATTAGGCATAATGATGCAATATAGCTATATATATATATATATAGCTAGCCTAAATAGCATGTTAGCATCGATTAGCTTGCAGTCTTGCAGTGACCAAATATGTCTGATTAGCACTCCACACAAGTCAATAACATCAACAAAACTCACCTTTGTGCATTCATGCACAACGTTAAAATTTTGGTGGACAAAATGAGACAGAAAAAGAAGTGGCATAAAACACGTCCTCGAAAGTCGGAGAAAGTTATACATGTAAACAAACTACCGGTACAGTGAGTTCAAGGACCGCCAAAATTAGTAGGACAAAACGGCGCTCGCCAAATACTTGAGTCAGTGAAGCATGTTTAATATAAACATTGTGCTTTATAACAATTAGGGAGGTTTGTGTCATGTTTGTCTTCCTACAGAAACCATATTAAAACAAAAAATGTTTTTTTTTCCCCTCATCTTTTTCCATTTTTCATACATTTTTGAAAAAGCTCCAGAGAGCCACTAGGGCGGCGCTAAAAAGCCGCATGCAGCTCTAGAGCCGCGGGTTTCCGACCCCTGGTTTAGGATAAAGATTCTAGGGTGAAAACATGTCTCATTGTGTTCCTGTGAGGACAGTACAAGAAGAATGTGTGGTTGATGGTTGGGTACAATTTGAAATGTAAGCGCTAGATGAGGTGCAAAGAAGATAAAGAGGAACAGACTGCAATTTGTTCACTGGGCCCATGAGAGAGGGATGAAAAGTTTGAAGTGGGTGGATGCGTGGGAGGGACCAAAGTGAGAAAGGTGCACAGTGAGTCAATGAGAAGCGTCAGGTTACCTGGAATACTTTCGTTTTGTTTGTTAGCAGGGCTCGGCCACACCAAAACAGGTCTCTCTTCGAATCTGCGCAGCGTCGAAACCGAACGCCGCACACCAGTGCGCTTTATTACAGGCCTGAGGTTGCAGAAAGGGCCCCTGTCCGACACCCTTGGAGCTGGATTTAGTTACAGTGTCGCTGAAAGAAAAGAGTGAGGGAGGTAGACAGCAAGAGAGAAAGAGAAGGGGACATAAAATCAAGTCAGCTTTGAGGAGTTGAGACCAGCTGGTGGAGGAGGACGCGGGATATTCGTTGGACTGTGACGTTCTGGAGGTCCGACCTTCAAGGAGGGAGGATAGTGTTCTGTAGAGAGTGGTCATCTGGTTCGAACTTTAACTGATAACTGCATCATGTTGGTGAGTATGGGGCTGAATTGTCTCACAAAAATCCACTGTCTTGGAGCAATTATCCAATTACTGAATGAACTTGGAAAAAGAGAAATAGTGGTGATGTTTTTATGTGCTCAACCAGTCGGTACACAGTGCTGCAAACTGCAAATACTGGTTCCAAACAGCGCTTGAAAACACTGTACTTATCTATCTCGTTACTTAAAATATAGTTGCCTGCTGTTTATGGTTTAGCAGAGCTTGTGGCTTTTTATCTCTCAATGAAATAAATGTGAGGAGTATTTTTTTTCACATTCACATTCTACTGCCTTATAGTGAGGGGTGTCAATATTACATTTAAGTTATCTTCTTCTGTACATGTAATTATTGGACTCCAATATCACCTTTTTCAGGGCCAACAAGCTACTTAATAAACCCGGAAAGGATTAGGGCTGCAACTAAAGATTATACTCGAATATCAGTTATTATTTTATTGATTACTCGACTAGTTAAACGATTATTATGATCTGCTCTGCACGTTTGAGTTTGATGCTAAGTTTCCGACTTGATGTTAACTCATTTTTAAAATGTATTATAGGAAATTCAATCGTAACAAAAGAACCGATTACTGAAAAACAAATTGTTGTGGATGGGCGATATGGCCTAAAATATATATTGTGATATATATGGCAGCCTGTTTCAATAACAATACTGTAACGTAACCATTTTAAAATGGTTTACAAAGGCTCCTAATTTGGCTGCTGGTGTATGCAGTAACATTGCACCATTTCCAGTTGCATTATTTCCTCAAAACTATTATTAACCTACTTAATTTACTGTTAATAGTTGGTTACTTTCTGTTGTAAACGTGGTTCTAACTACACTTCTGTTAACATGTAACAAGCACTTATTATTGTGTTTCTTTTAGATACTTAAAATTATTTTTGGGCGATACCACAAATTTGGGTATCAATCCTCACAATGAAGTACAAACCCCGTTCCCATAGGAGTTGGGAAATTGTGTTAGATGTAAATATAAATGGAATACAATGATTTGCAAATCATTTTCAACCCATATTCAGTTGAATATGCTACAAAGACAAGATATTTGATGTTCAAACTGGTAAACATTTTTTTTTTTGCAAATAATAATTAACTTAGAATTTCATGGCTGCAACACGTGCCAAAGTAGTTGGGAAAGGGCATGTTCACCACCGTGTTAAATCACCTTTTCTTTTAACAACACTCAATAAACGATTGGGAACTCAGGAAACTAATTGTTGAAGCTTTGAAAGTGGAATTCTTTCCCATTCTTGTTTTATATAGAGCTTCAGTCGTTCAGCAGTCCGGGGTCTCCGCTGTCGTATTTTACGCTTCATAAAGCGCCACACATTTTCGATGGGAGACAGGTCTGGACTGCAGGCGGGCCAGGAAAGTACCCGCACTCTTTTTTTACGAAGCCACGCTGTTGTAACACGTGCTGAATGTGGCTTGGCATTGTCTTGCTGAAATAAGCAGGGGCGTCCATAAAAATTATGGCGCTTAGATGGCAGCATAAGTTGTTCCAAAATCTGTACTAAAAATGTTCTAGATCATTAAATCTGACAAAAACACAGAATGCCGGTGTAACAATATGATTTATTAGTATTATCAAATTATTTCCTTTTTCCCTTTTATTACACACAAGATTTATAATAAAATCAATAGTGCAAAATAACTGAACAAAAGCAAAAAAACTACTATTGGCTCTTATTTCCTATATTATAACTAAAACGACAAAAAAATATTTTCCTATAAAAAAATATCAACCTAATCACTGTAGTATCAACAATATACCGATACTATATTTGGCATCATTACTGACCGATACCCCACCCCTGGTTATATTCAAGAGCTCGAGCTTAGTGCTTAGCTATGCATTTTTGTATCCTCCTATGGCGTGTAGTATTGCATGTTTTTGCTATTCCCTGTCCTCTAGTCCTACAGTAATACTTGTAAGAAACCCAGTTTATTTGCCGCCATTGAGGTGAGGACTAGGGATTTAGGAGCTGCACTGTGGAGGGACATTAGCAGCTACTTTGTGTCATTATCGCTGTCAAATTTGCGCGACACAGCTAGAATGTGTCATTAACATGCATCTACAGTCGGCTAAATTTATATTATTTACAGGGCACCCGGAAAGTATTTACAGCGCTTCACTTTTTCCACATTTTGTTATGTTACAACCTTATTCCAAATAAAAATGCATTCATTTGTGTCCTGTAAATTCTACAGACAATAATTTTGCAAATTTATTACAAAAATAAAACACATAAAATCACATGTGCATAAGTATTCACAGGCTTTGCTCAATACTTTGTTGATGCAACTTTGGCAGCAATTACAGCCTTAAGTCTTTTTGAATATGATGCTACAAGCTTGGCACACCTATCTTAGGGCAGTTTTGCCCATTCCTCTTTGCAGCACCTCTCAAGCTCCATCAGATTGGATGCGAAGCGTCAGTTTTCATCCAGGATGTCTCTGTACATTGCTGCATTCATCTTAGTCTAGTCAGGGAGATGACCAAGAACCTGATGGTCACTCTATCAACGCTACAGCATTCCTCTGTGGAAAGAGGAGAAAACTTCAAGAAGGACAAACAACTCTGCAGCAATCCACCAATCAGGCCTGTGTGGTATAGTGGCCAGACGGAAGCCAGTTAAAATACACCTGAAAGACTCTCAGATCATGGGAAACAAGAGTCTTTGGTGGAATGAGACAAAGATTGAACTCTTTGTCGTGAATGCCAGGCATGATGTTTGGAGGAAACCAGGCACGGCTCATACCAGGCCAGTACCATCCCTACAGTGAAGCATGGTGGTGGAAGCATCATCAAGCTTTTTTTCAGAGGCAGGAACTGGGAGACTCGTCAGGATCGAGGGAAAGATGAATGCAGCCAAGTACAGAGACATTCTGGATGAAAATTAATGCTTCCCATTCAACCTGATGGAGCTTAAGAGGTGCTGCAAAAGGGATAGGCGAAACTGCCCAAAGATGGGTGGCATCGTATTCAAAAAGACTTGAGGCTGTAATTGCTGCCAAATGTGCACCAACAAAGTATTGAGCAAAAGCTGGGAATACTTATGCGCATGTCTTTTTTTTCTTGTTTTTATTGTTAATAAATTTGAATCACATTGTCTTAATTGGATATTGTCTGTAGAATTTTTGAGGACAAAAATGACTGTATTCCATTTTGGAATAAGGCTGTAACATAACAAAATGTGAAAAAAGTAAAGCGCTGTGAATACTTCCAGATGCTGTGTACATTGTCTACATCACACAACCCTATCACACAACTTATATAACCACAGTGAAAAAATCCAAATCAACAGACCTAAAGTGCGAGCTTTACTGTAAACATAACATTCAGTGCAAAAAATTATAATAAAAATTAATTTAAAAAAAATGTTTTACCTAAAATAATAAAAGTGTAAACATGAACATTCCTGGCGGTCTAATAATTAAAATTTTATGAATCGACAATAACAAATCTTTGTCGATTAATTGTTTATTAATTGTAATAGACGTTGTCGAGTATGTCGAGTAATCGTTGCAACCCCATTAAGAATGCACATGAGCACCACCTCAATACAACAAGGTAGCCGCTACTATTCAAAATAAGCCTGTTCTAGAACTCTGCTCCCTTATTGAAGCTCATCCCAGATCTAATATACAGTTTAATCAAAAAGGACATTTTGCTATATGGTTCATCGAGGAGGCGCACAAGCTGAAAAGAACAAAAAGCTTATCTGGGAGGGTGACCTCTACCTCTACTTAGTTGCGCTTGCAGCTCATTGAAGATGAACTGGATAGTGATAAAAAAAAAAAAGAATCATACAACACCTGGTTAAAAAAAATTAAATACAATTTGGAATCACCAGTCTTGGTGGATGTTCATTCAGGTGTTTAATTATGTTTAAAAAATAAATGCAGTTAACAGACGTTATACAAAACTATAGTCAAGTCAAATGGCAACATTCTGGCTTTAAGAAACACTACAAGAACTCAAGAAAATGAACTATGGGAATCAGTAACAGTTTAATTTCATCATCAAGCAGGGTGCGAAAAATATGAAATCACTCAAATGTGAGGACCACATTATGGAATCATCAAATTATCAAGACAAACTAAGAAACACACCACTAGTACTTTGTTGCACCACCTCTGACTTTTCTAACAGCTTGCAGTCTCTGAGGCAAACAGTACAAACATTACTCTTCGTCAAGCTTTGTCCAAGTTTCTGTGATTGTCAGATCAGCTTTGCAGGTTGGAGTCTTGTCATGCATGGACCAATATAATTAATATCAGAACTATTTGCAGGCCATGACATTGATAAATAAATAATAAATGGGTTATACTTGTATAGCGCTTTTCTACCTTCAAGGTACTCAAAGCGCTTTGACAGTATTTCCACATTCACCCATTCACACACACATTCACACACTGATGGCGGGAGCTGCCATGCAAGGCGCTAACCAGCAGCCATCAGGAGCAAGGGTGAAGTGTCTTGCCCAAGGACACAACGGACATGACTAGGATGGTAGAAGGTGGGGATTGAACCCCAGTAACCAGCAACCCTCCCATTGCTGGCCCGGCCACTCTACCAACTTCGCCACGCCGTCCCTTGACCTTATATATATTTCTAACTATACAACATAAGTCCCAAAAATTTGAAATAAAACCATGGAGGCCTGTCGGAGATATTTATAAATTCAATAATTATACCCACTTGACATCAATTGCAGACGATCACCCTAGAAGAGGTGTCCCTCCATCTGCGGTCCCTTCTCTAGAATTATTTTTCACCCAAACTGGTATCTTTTGAGTTTTTCCTTGGCCGGATGTATGTTTAGATCGAAGGATATATTTGGGAGTTTGTAAAGCCCGTTGAGACACTTGTGGTTAAGGGCTGCACAAATAAACTTTGATTGACTGAGCAATCTTCAAGGAAAGTTTTTACAGTATTTGCTCTTTGGCAAGAAAAATATTAATGGAATAAGAAAAGTATCCAAAATGTCAAAGTAAACTTGGTATTTATTGAATATGTAATGAAAGCCATATCCTCAGTGCCATTACCTGACATGCAGCTTCATATCATCAATGACTGTGAACATGTGCATGTTTTCTTCAGGCAGTCGTCTTCATAAATCTAATTTGAACGGCACCAAACGAAAGCACCAGCATCATCACCTTGCCCAATGCAGACTGGTGATCCATGACTGAATATGGCTTTCATCCAGTCATCCATAATCCATGATTGCTTTTCCTTAGCCCATTGAAACCTTGTTTTATTCTGGTTAGATGTTAATGGCGGCTTTTGTTTAGCTTTACTGTATTCAAATCCCATTTCCTTCAAGCAGTTTCTTACAGTTCAGTCACAGACGATGACTCCAGTTTCCGCCCATTTGTTCTCCATTTGTTTTGCTGTGCATTTTCTGTTTTTAAGACGTATTGCTTTAGGTTTTCTGTCTTGACACTTTGAGGTTTTACTTGGTCTACCAGTATGTTTGCCTTTTACAGTACAACCTTCCTATGTTGTTTGTATTTAGTCCAGATTTTAGACACAGTTGACAGGGAACAATCAACATCTTTTGCAACATTGCGTGATGATTTACCTTCTGGAAGAAGTTTGATAATCCTCTCCTTTGTTTCAATTGACATCTCTCGTGTTGGAGCCATGATTCATGTAAATCCACATGGTGCAATAGCTCTTCAAGGTGTGAACACTCTTTTTAAACTGCAGACTAATGAACACATTTAATCTGATGCAGATGTTAGCATTGGAAATGAAAATTTACATGCTGAGCCCATAATTTTATTCTCAGAATTGAGTGAGTCCGCAACTTTATCACTCTGCTTGATCTAAAAATTTAACTACTACAATTGATTTTCTTGATTTATTTTGTGTCTTAAAACCAAAGAGTTGCCATTGGAAATGACTATAGTTTTGAGTCATGACTGTTATATACTTTTTTCCACAAAACTGAAGGAACATCCTCCAAGTCTGGTGATTCCATCATTTTTCTTATCAAAAACTACATATTGTAATGTTTTAGTGTGTGAATGTCAAAATATGACACACAAGATACTCAACTGTTTTGTTTTATTGTGATCTTATTCTGGTAAAAAATCCAGACATTTTCTACCGCTTGTCCCATTTCGGGTCGCGGGGGGTGCTGAAGCCTATCTCAGCTGCATTCAGGCGGTAGGTGGGGTACACCCTGGACAAGTCACCAGCTCATCTCAGGGTCAACACAGATAAACTGACAAATGTTCAACATAAAATTATGACTGACAGCCTTGTTGTTTTTTTGTTTTGTTTTGTTTTGTTTTGTTTGTTTGTTTTCCTTACAATATCCAGACTTCTGCGTTTGGTAAAAATATTATTTTTGTCAAGCTATAAGATTTGTTTCTCTAAAATTAGAATGGCAAATAAAAATGTTGTCACATACAATTTTTATTTTATTTTATTTTATGTATTTGTCACAACTACGGCTGTTGTCAGGGTATATGACATTGTTTATATTAGTCATGGTGCAATGACAAGACGACCACATGAAATGAAAACAAACGATTGAAGTAGAGCTGTTGAATCATGGCTGGCTTAAGTTTCTATAAAGGGCTGACTTCCCTGTACTGTCGTACCTGAACATAAAAAAGACAAATTCTTCACTTGCCACCCGGACCTCAAGTAGCCTTTAGGCCAGTGGTTCCTAACCTGGGTTCGATCGAACCCTAGGGGTTCGGTGAGTCGGGCTCAGGGGTTCGGTGGAGGTCGAAAACACACCCGACTCATTGTGTAAATAAAAACTTCTCCCTATCGGCGTATTACGGATACGACAACAGCAGAAGTCACACTGATTTGCAGGTGTGTAATTTGTTGTGAGTTTATGCACTGTGTTGGTTTTGTTCTTTGCACAAGGTGATGTTCATGCACGGTTCATTTTGTGCACCAGTAAAAAAAACATGGTAACACTTTAGTATGGGGAACATATTCACCATTAATTACTTGCTTATTAACATGCAAATTAGTAACATATCGGCTCTTAACTAGTCATTATTAAGTACTTATTAATGCCTTATTTGGCATGGCCTTATTATAACCCTAACCATCTAACCCTGGCCCTAACCCTCTAACCCAACCATAACCAAATAACTCTAAATTAAGTCTTTGTTACTTAGAATATGTTCCCCATACTAAAGTGTTACCAAAAACATATAACTTGGCCTTGAATCTGAAAAAAAAAAACATTTTATTTTTCACTAAAGAAGGGTTCGGTGAATGCGCATATGAAACTGGTGGGGTTCGGTACCTCCAACAAGGTTAAGAACCACTGCTTTAGGCATTAGAGATTAAACGGGTGCAACTACTTCTTCTTAAAAAAATTGTTATTTTTCTACTATGTTCCATTTATTTCTCACTTCTCAACATCTTATGTTAATATTCGCTAAATTTGACATTACAATGATATTCATCACACGGGGCTTGCTCTCCATAAGCTTTCATACAAAAAGGAAGGTTGCACAGGCATCACTAAGGCAGTAGAACCATGTGATTTCTCTCAGTCAAGTGAAAAAAAGTATTACAGATACTAATGAAAATGTTCTTAATAAACATAACGAAAGAAAATCAGTACCTCCAAAATCAGTTGTTATTTTAACCACTGTTCCAAAATGTTAGTTTCTTAGTTATTTTGCAGAACGATGCGAAAACTACACCATGAAACTCGGCAGGTTGGTGATACATACCTTTGGTAATAAAACAGATATTTAAAAAAAGTAAAACATAAGTTTAAACTGTGCACTATTACTTTGGTACACCGCTAAAAGTGTAATCCAAACGGAAGTAAAAATACATATTTTTTCTTATTAGCCACGTTCTATGTTAGACCACTGCATTTATATTAAGTAAAATTTATCAACATTTGGGCTAAAATAATGTGTCAGGAGAACAAGCAAATATGACACAATTCTACATGTTTTGACAAGTCATATTTGCTTGTCCTGTTGACTGATTATGTTTGCATATTTTAAGTAATCCTTTATAACTTGGATATTACTTAAGATAAACGAACTGGTCAAACACAGTAAGAAATATTTATAAAATTCACCCAAAAGAAAAACACTATGGAAATTGTTTAATAATGAAAGCCATCAATAAACATTGCCATCTTACCGGTTTAACCCTTCATGCAATCAATACCAACTGATTCGGAACAATTAGTCAACTAAATGCGATATGTTGCCCGAGGGTGATATATGTTCCGTGTCTGTGAAAAGAGGCTTTACCGGCTTCTTGATGACGCGTCTACTACACGACTCTACACCATTTTGTACAGTACCGCAAATTTAACACACAGGCATGGAACATACTGTACTGTATTACAATAATGGCCTGAAGTCATCAGAGTGACTGCCACAACGTGACAGCGTATGCAGAATTTACGAGTCCTTTGTGTCCACTCTCACTCAGGGCGTGTAAAGCACCTATTTGTAAATATAATGGGACACCTGGCCATTACTGTAAATCTGAAATATTATACAGAGTTCTTTCCCACACTTTGTACTCCCAATTGCCTCTACTGTTTGAAGAAGGCGTTCTCCAAACTGGTACCAGAAGTGTGGGAACAGTTAGAATTGTTAGAATATATATATATATATATATATATATATATATATATATATATATATATATATATATATATATATATATATATATATATGGGTTCAGTTACTGCATTTTTATTTTTTCGTTTCTGCTCAGTGGTGATTTTCAGTTTTGTTCTAAGAAATATACAATAAAAATCTTAACTGTTTTTTTAGATCAAACTATTGCTTTCGACACAAAGAAAGAACACCACTTTGGGCTTGATCAACTAAACGTTTGCGTGTATTAAAATGTGCAAATGTTATATTGCACACAAAGCGTATCTCCTCATCTCTTGCTCAGAGCCAAATAAAGAGCATGATCCATTTAACGTGTCTGTCTTCGTGTAGAAAATGGATGGATGGATACTGACTACCAGAATGTACTGGGAGAAGAAGATGGAAATATAATCATTTGGCACTTACAGTGTGATTAATCAAGACTGAAACTGTTCTGCGGCCGCTGTTTAGGCGATTACGCTGCAAAGACAAACAATGAACAGAGAATTCTCTGTCTTACGTGTGTGTGTCAATGTCAACATATTTGGACTGTAATAAATACAAATTGTCTATTTAGCAATGCCATTTTATCATATAAAGGCTGCTGGATGACTTAGGGGCTGATTAAAAAAAAAAAAGATTTTGTTTTGGGGACTGCTGGTTTTGTTTTTTTAATGGTGTTAATTTTTAATGTAAGAGATATTATATTTTATTTCCTATACTAAAAAGGATTTTTGCAACTTGCATTTTTTGCCGCTAGATCATTCCAGACATATCCACAGAACACTGAAGCGCCTCCCAGAGTGCACCATCAGCATGCTAAAAATAGGTTCTGTTATCTAAATCACACGTCTTGATCACCTAGAAAAGGTGGTACATATCCATCCATCCATCTTCTTCCGCTTATCCGAGGTCGGGTCGCGGGGGTAGCAGCCTAAGCAGGGAAGCCCAGACTTCCCTCTCCCCAGCCACTTTGTCCAGTTCTTCCTGTGGGACCCCGAGGCGTTCCCAGGCCAGCCGGGAGACATAGTCTTCCCAACGTGTCCTGGGTCTTCCCCGCGGCCTCCTACCGGTCGGACGTGCCCTAAACACCTCCCTTGGGAGGCGTTCGGGTGGCATCCTGACCAGATGCCCGAACCACCTCATCTGGCTCCTCTCGATGTGGAGGAGCAGCGGCTTTACTTTGAGCTCCCCCCGGATGACAGAGCTTCTCACCCTATCTCTAAGGGAGAGCCCCGCCACCCGGCGGAGGAAACTCATTTCGGCCGCTTGTACCCGTGATCTTGTCCTTTCGGTCATAACCCAAAGCTCATGACCATAGGTGAGGATAGGAACGTAGATCGACCGGTAAATTGAGAGCTTTGCCTTCCGGCTCAGCTCCTTCTTCACCACAACGGATCGATACAGCGTCCGCATTACTGAAGACGCCGCACCGATCCGCCTGTTGATCTCACGATCCACTCTTCCCTCACTCAGGTGGTACATATTTATATTTATATTTATATTTCTTCAATATATTTGGACGCCTTTTTGAGGCCCTTAACACGCACAAAAAGCCCCCATATTACAAACATTTTCTTAATTTTGGAGGTACCAAAAATTGTATTTCTAAATTGGCTCTTTAACGCCACCTTTAAAATCTGAAAAAAAAATCAGCCTCTCCTATCTGTTTCACGTATCCACACGAAAATCGCAGGAAACGTCTATCATGACGGGACGCGCATAAAAGTCTCAAGAACCCATATCTGAAAACGAACAGGAAGTCGGCCATCTTGGTTTTTGTCTGCCATATAGAGGTCATACTTTAACAAACTTCTCCAAGGGACTTTGGCCAAATGGGTCACAGTTCAAATTACAGATACTACGCATATAGGCGATGATAAATTGCAGACAAATTATGCCTATGTCATAAGATGTGGGCGTGGCATGGCGCCAAACATTGCTTCGGTGGTTCGCCACAACTCATGAAACGTTAACAACTCGGCTCCACAAATTCTGATCTTGATCTTATGTGGTACTAATGATAATGATGACACACTGAAGTGCCCGATGGGTCAGTACCTGTTTCAAACCACTTGTAGTGGGCGAAACCTAGCGGCAAAAACTGTCCAAAGCAATCGGCAATCTGTCATTTCTGCACTTTAGGTGATCAAAGACGGATACTTAACTCATGCACATTCTCCGAACTTCCTGAAATTTTTGGTGGTGGGTCGGGACATCGGAAGAACGAACGTGACCGCAAGCGTCATTTGTGCTAGTCGACCTGTATAAACACTGCGGTGCAACAGGGGCGAGACCTCGTTCAATGCTGCTCGCAGCTTTAATTATCAATTGTACATGCAGTCATAGTAGATTACCCGCAACACACCCACTAATAGCACACACAATTTTATAATTTGCACACGCTATTGAGCACGTTATTTGGAATGGAATTGAAATTTCAATGACCAAAAGATACACTGGCCTTAATGTTATGCCTTCTCTTTGTCTTAACTATTACTGATAGTTTGTTCACTACCTACCGTATGTTTAAGTATTACCATATTGTCTGTTCCAAAAGGTTATGGCAGCAAATGGCAATTACAAAGAAATTGTTTTTGTGTGCTCACCCCTTGTCGTTATTCTGCCCATAGACTGGTCAGCAGGCTGAAGAAAGCACACGTCCGTTGAACCCGACACACACAGGTAAACAACTCATTGGCTGTACTCTGTTGGAATTTGAGTAGAATGCTGCATTAAAAAAAACTGCAGTACTGCATATTCAATTTGGCACATTTTTACTCAACCTGCAGGGGTTCCACGGCCAGGCCGCCACAGAAAGCCCATGACGGCCCCAAAGTCTCAGAAAGAGAAGGCATCTAAGAGGAAGAAGGTGTTGTTAACTGTGGCGGCAGTTGTGGTGCTGCTGGGAATACTGGCCACTGCTGCTTACTTTAGTGAGTGAAAAGATAAAACATTCTATCTTCAGCAAAATTTCCACAAAGTGGTACAGCTCATACTTGGATGGCCTTTTCACCATGGGGTGTGTACGACAGATGGCGACAGTTATATAAATATTGTGACATCCGGCTAGTGCAACACGCCAATAAGAGGAAGATGGCGCAGTAAACACAGGGCAACAATGGAGAACATCCAGCATGTTATGTTCTTGCTTCTTCCCTTTCCATCGTTTGTGCCACAGAGAAGTGATGATTCTGTCAACAAAGACCAGATTTAAGCATGAATGCAACAATATCACCACTCTTTAGAGGCCCCACATTGTAGTATTTTTTTTCATATTTTTTGTCCCAGATGTCACATAATACTGTAGCCTTGATGTTTGTCCATCCATCCATTTACTAGCGCTTATCCCTTTCGGGGTCGCAGGAGGTGCTGCAGCCTATCCCAGTTACAATCGGGCGGAAGGCGGGGTACACCCTGGACAAGTCGCCACCTCATCACAGGGCCAACACAGATAGACAGACAACATTCACACTCACATTCACACACTAGGGTCCATTTAGTGTTGCCAATCAACCTATGCCCAGGTGCATGCCTTTGGTGGTTAGTTTAGCACCAAAAAAAAACATCAGGGGATTTCACAAACACCTTTTTTTATGTGTGTCTAAGAGGAACATCAACATTTGCAATTCAAAATATGTCCTCGCCAGGAAAAATTGGTAAAAAATATGAAATTTCCCTACATCACAATAACTCGCTATCTACTCAATTGTATAGCAGTTGATAGATTGAATACATTGTCAAGTTTCCTCATGAGCAGGGGTGCCCAAACTTTTTGACCCGGGGGCCGTATTGGGTTAAAAAAATTTGACCAGGGGCCGCGCTATATATATATATATATATATATATATATATATATATATATATATACACATTTATTACAATGGAGCGTATGGGAGCTGCTCTATTCTGTCGATAAAGCCCTTAAAAAAACCACCTCCATTAAGGTTTTTCATACAAACCCCGTTTCCATATGAGTTGGGACATTGTGTTAGATGTAAATATAAACGGAATACAATGATTTGCAAATCATTTTCAACCCATATTCAGTTGAATATGCTACAAAGACAACATATTTGATGTTCAAACTGATAAACGTTTTTTTTTTTTGCAAATAATCATTAACTTTAGAATTTGATGCCAGCAACACGTGACAAAGAAGTTGGGAAAGGTGGCAATAAATACTGATAAAGTCAAGGAATGCTCATCAAACACTTATTTGGAACATCCCACAGGTGAACAGGCAAATTGGGAACAGGTGGGTGCCATGATTGGGTATAAAAAATAGATTCCATGAAATGCTAAGTCATTCACAAACAAGGATGGGGCGAGGGTCACCACTTTGTCAACAAATGCGTGAGCAAATTGTTGAACAGTTTAAGAAAAACCTTTCTCAACCAGCTATTGAAAGGAATTTAGGGATTTCACCATCTACGGTCCGTAATATCATCAAAGGGTTCAGAGAATCTGGAGAAATCACTGCACGTAAGCAGCTAAGCCCGTGACCTTCGATCTCTCAGGCTGTACTGCATCAACAAGCGATATCAGTGTGTAAAGGATATCACCACATGGGCTCAGGAACACTTCAGAAACCCACTGTCAGTAACTACAGTTGGTCGCTACATCTGTAAGTGCAAGTTAAAACTTTCCTTTGCAAGGCGAAAACCGTTTATCAACAACACCCAGAAACGCCGTCAGTAAATACTGGTTTATTATTGTATCTGCTGATGTTGTGATGCAAATTTCCGCGCCCATAATCGATCCATCTCTAGTAATTCGTTTTACAAGTGCTTTTAGTGAGCCATTAAGATGCACTGTGTTTTGCATTTGTTAATGCAGTGTTTTTCAACCACTGTGCCGTGAGATTCAGTCTGGTGTGCCGTGGGAGATAATGTCATTTCACCTAATTGGGTTCAAAATATTTTTTTACAAACCAGTAATTATAATCCGCAAATGTGCCGCTGTTGAGTGTCGGTGCTGTCTAGAGCTGGGCAGAGTAACCGAGTACCGTATTTTTCGGAGTATAAGTCGCGCCAGAGTATAAGTCGCACCGGCCAAAAATGCATAATAAAGAAGGAAAAAAACATATATAAGTCGCACTGGAGTATAAGTCGCATTTTTTGGGGAAATTTATTTGATAAAACCCAACACCAAGAATAGACATTTGAAAGGCAATTTAAAATAAATAAAGAATAGTGAACAACAGGCTGAATAAGTGTACGTTATATGAGGCATAAATAACCAACTGAGAACGTGCCTGGTATGTTAACGTAACATATTATGTAAGAGTCATTCAAATAACTATAACATATAGAAAATGTTATACGTTTAACAAACAATCTGTCACTCCTAATCGCTAAATCCCATGAAATCTTATACGTCTAGTCTCTTACGTGAATGAGCTAAATAATATTATTTGATATTTTACGGTAATGTGTTAATAACTTCACACATAAGTCGCTCCTGAGTATAAGTCGCACCCCCGGCCAAACTATGAAAAAAACTGCGACTTACAGTCCGAAAAATACGGTAATACTCTTCCATATCAGTAGGTGGCAGCAGGTAGCTAATTACTTTGTAGATGTCGGGAACGACGACGATGGTTTGCAGGTAAAAAGGTATCTAATGCTTAAACCGAAAATAAACCAAAGGCGAGTGCCGGTAAGAAAAGGCATTGAAGCAAAACGAAGCTAAAACTGAACTGGCTGCAAAGTAAACAAAAACAGAATGCTGGACGACAGCAAAGACTTACAGTGTGTGGAGCAGACGGCGTCCACAAAGTACATCCGAACATGCCATGACAATCAACACCAAAATAGGAGCGCAAGACAAGAACTAAAACACTACACACAGGAAAACACCCCAAAAAAATCCAAATAAGTCACGGCGTGATGTGACAGGTGGTGACAGTACACCTACTTTGAGACAAGAGCAATAGTGATGCATGGTTGGTTATGGTTTGAATTCATATCCAACAATTGCGAGAACGACCTTTTACTGTCAATATCTGCTGCTTAGTTTCATTTTTTTATGTTTTCTGCTGGTGGTGTGCCTTGGGATTTTTTTCAATGAAAAAAATGTGCCTTGGCTCAGAAAAGGTTGAAAAACACTGTGTTAATGTGAATGAACTGTGTTTGTCCACACCTGTGTGTCTTCAAGAAGCACTTTTGTGCACATTATCCTTTGTTGACATTCACATTGTAACATTGCACTTGTCCAACATAATAGAAGGAAGTGGGACAGGAAGACACAAGCGGTAGCTATGTGAGCTACAGCGCTAAAAATTCCAGTCATCTTTAAACAGCAACATCATGGTTAGCCTACACGCTGAAGAAAAACAGAATAATAAAAATGACATCCCCCACGTCTCTAGCGGACTGACGAATAGTTGGCAGAACTCCGGGCCTTATTTTAAGATGTGTAGCGAAGCCTCAGGGAATAGATGGGCGAGTTCATCGAGCTGCGCATGATTGTATCCTCCTAATGTATCTCTCCTTCTTCTTGCAGTTAAGCAGCTGATAGACAGCAAGTACTTCTTCTGCACCAGGTCGTTTAAGTTCATCTCGTTAGATAAAGCCTGTGACGGAACGGATGATTGCACAGGGGGAGAAGATGAAAAAACCTGTTTATCGAGCATCAAAATCAACACTACATTTCCAGGTAAATTTGAGCTGGGCTTCGGGGTGTCGGAGTGGGGTTGTAAGTGAGGATGTTGTACTGGGACCCCAAGCACAGGGTGGGCTTTTGTAAAGTTTGAAGATGTTTTTTTCTTTCGTTTAACTATATATAAAAAAAAAAACATCATAAGTGTAAATATAAAATCAGTACAGCTGTGAAAGTCCAATAATAAGGTTGCTTGAATCATATTAAGAATGTATCAGACAGAATACAGAAATTGTATATTGTATTATCACAGCATATTTTTAGGCATATTTTAGTGTATAGGAATGGACTTGTTTTTATTTTTTAGTGGTTGTTGGTTTTTATGTGCGCATTTTGTCTGGGTTTCACTTTGTGCTTTAAGCTGAATTTTGTTGTATATTATTTAGAATATACTACCTACAACCACTATCAAAAATGCAAAAAATGGTTCGTTCCACCTGGTTTCACTTTCGCATCTCATTGGCTTATAACTGTGGTGAGTTCACAGACCCTTGATTATATTTTAAAGACGGGGGGACACTTTTACCCCCGGGTCATTCACTAATAATAATCTAATTGTAATTAAAAAAAATATTATTGTACTTTTTAAATATTAATACATATTAAATTATTTAGGGGTGTCTACTGATACCCCTAACACAAATACAAAATGGTCCGTTCCTCCTGGAGAGCAGCAAACCTAGATTTGAACATTTCACGTCATCAAAGCTCACCTTTAAACATTCACACACATCATCAGCGTTTTGGAACCAGGATGAGTTGACTTGAAGAAAGGTGAAAATATAATAAATATGTTTCACTTTCTTTCTTTCTTTCTTTCTTTCTTTGGTTTATTTCAAACATGAACACACTTACAGCATAATACATCACGCAATTTCATATCATTCACTTTACATCATGTCCGAAAAGGAGTAGGAAGAAGCAAAGCTTATTTAATCCTACCCCTTTCCCACTTCAGAGCGTTTACAAATATATAGAATCATTTACTGACCTTTTTATATAATAAAATAACATCTATGAATTAGTATACACAACAGTTTTGTAATATTTAATTAATTAATTCAGTCATTATTAACATACTGAGATGAAGAATATCTTATTTCCAATAAGGTTGGAAATATTTCTCATAATTCTTCTTCTTTGTACTTTGTAAGCACTATTCATTTGAACAACCTCTTAAACTGGATCATATCAGCACAATGTTTAACTTCTTTACTTAATCCATTCCATAATTTAATTTCACATACTGATATGCGAAGGGTTCTAAGTGTTGTACGTGCATACAAATGTTTTGAATTACATTTTCCTCTAAGGTTATATTTCTCCTCTTTAGTTGACTCAATAAATAAAGGGTTTGTATGTTCTCTATATCCAACATTATCTATCTAATTGATCTTTTTTGTAACACGGTTAACGAATGTAGCGCACATTTGTAGTTATTTCCCCATATTTCTGCACAATAACTCAGATATGGTAACACTAGCGAGCAGTAGAGAATATGAAGTGATTTTTGGCCCAGGACGTATTTTGCTTTATTCATTATTGAAATGTTTTTTACCACCTTATGTTGTATATTTTGTGTATGAGATTTCCAGTTCATTTTATCATCTATTAATACTCCCAAAAATCTGGTTTCTTTTACCATTTATCTGTCTACTCCGTCTATTTGTATTCATGTACAAACCCCGTTTCCATATGAGTTGGGAAATTGTGTTAGATGTAAATATAAACGGAATACAATGATTTGCAAATCATTTTCAACCCATATTCAGTTGAATGCACTACAAAGACAAGATATTTGATGTTCAAACTGATAAACTTTTTTTTTTTTTGCAAATAATAATTAACTTAGAATTTCATGGCTGCAACACGTGACAAAGAAGTTGGGAAAGGTGGCAATAAATACTGATAAAGTTGAGGAATGCTCATCAAACACTTATTTGGAACATCCCACAGGTGAACAGGCAAATTGGGAACAAGTGGGTGCCATGATTGGGTATAAAAGTAGATTCCATGAAATGCTCAGTCATTCCCAAACAAGGATGGGGCGAGGGTCACCACTTTGTCAACAAATGTGTGAGCAAGTTGTTGAACAGTTTAAGAAAAACCTTTCTCAACCAGCTATTGCAAGGAATTTAGGGATTTCACCATCTACGGTCCGTAATATCATCAAAGGGTTCAGAGAATCTGGAGAAATCACTGCACGTAAGCAGCTAAGCCCGTGACCTTCGATCCCTCAGGCTGTACTGCATCAACAAGCGACATCAGTGTGTAAAGGATATCACCACATGGGCTCAGGAACACTTCAGAAACCCACTGTCAGTAACTACAGTTGGTCGCTACATCAGTAAGTGCAAGTTAAAACTCTCCTACGCAAGGCGAAAACCGTTTATCAACAACACCCAGAAATGCCGTCGGCTTCGCTGGGCCTGAGCTCATCTAAGATGGACTGATACAAAGTGGAAAAGTGTTCTGTGGTCTGACGAGTCCACATTTCAAATTGTTTTTGGAAACTGTGGATGTCGTGTCCTCCTGACCAAAGAGGAAAAGAACCAACCGGATTGTTATAGGCGCAAAGTTGAAAAGCCAGCATCTGTGATGGTATGGGGGTGTATTAGTGCCCAAGACATGGGTAACTTACACATCTGTGAAGGCGCCATTAATGCTTAAAGGTACATACAGGTTTTGGAGCAACATATGTTGCCATCCAAGCAACGTTACCATGGACGCCCCTGCTTATTTCAGCAAGATAATGCCAAGCCACGTGTTACATCAACGTGGCTTCATAGTAAAAGAGTGCGGGTACTAGACTGGCCTGCCTGTAGTCCAGACCTGTCTCCCATTGAAAATGTGTGGCGCATTATGAAGCCTAAAATACCACAACGGAGACCCCGGACTGTTGAACAACTTAAGATGTACATCAAGCAAGAATGGGAAAGAATTCCACCTGAGAAGCTTCAAAAATGTGTCTCCTCAGTTCCCAAACGTTTACTGAGTGTTGTTAAAAGGAAAGGCCATGTAACACAGTGGTGAACATGCCCTTTCCCAACTACTTTGGCACGTGTTGCAGCCATGAAATTCTAAGTTAATTATTATTTGCAAAAAAAAAATAAAGTTTAAGAGTTTGAACATCAAACATGTTGTCTTTGTAGTGCATTCAACTGAATATGGGTTGAAAAGGATTTGCAAATCATTGTATTCCGTTTATATTTACATCTAACACAATTTCCCAACTCATATGGAAACAAGGTTTGTAATTAGGGTAGAATGGAGGCCCAGAATTCGGTGCAACACACCTGGTTAGGTCCTCACAACTTTGAAATGACTTTTTTTTTTTTTCAATCGTTCACTCTCGTCAGTAATTCTCATTTCAGTGCGCCTCATGACCCGCCAGAGTGTCCTGCAAGTGTACAATCCCAGCTCAGGGTGGAGGAGCTTGTGCAGCGAAGGCTGGACTCAGCAGCACACACAAACGGCGTGCAAACAGCTGGGTTACACAGAGTGAGTTATTCGGGACAGAATACTGAACCGTAACCTCACATAACATCTTTAAGACCGTGTCCTTTCTTCGTTGGCAGTGACCCTGGTAGCACTGCTGTTCCTGTGAACACGTTATTAGCTAACCTGAGATCTGGACCGTTCACTGCACTCAGGTCGGCGGCGGCTAGCACTCCTGTTCATCAGGCTACAGTCGACCGGTGAGTGACACGTGTGTCCTAAAATTGAAAGGGACAAAAGCCTTGGTGAACAAACAGGAATTGATAGTAGAAGACATTGTAAAGGAGTTATACGGTAGGGAAGAGATTCATATGGCCCCGTTCCTGGGTGGATCTACAGCAGGCTTGGGCAATTATTTTGACTCGGGGGCCACATTTAGAGACAAAAATGTGTCTGGGGGCCGGTATATCTATTTTTAGGAACACTAATACAAAACCTCACAATAATGTCTGATTGAATGCTGAAAACGTAATGACAGACTGCCTTAAAAAACGTAATGGAATTTTAAATGTTTCTATGAACGATAAAACACTGAATATTGACAAAATAGGAACGTCACACCCCCTTTCGATCGACATATTTTACAATCAAGTGAAACGCAACACAAATGCAACAAACAGTGAAATATGAACGCGAAGGATACAAAATAAACCCACCTATAATCTGATATACCTGATATAGTAAAGAAAAGAAGTGGAATAAAACACGTCCTAGAAAGTCGGAGAAAGTTATACATGTAAACAAACTAAGGTGAGTTCAAGAACCGCCAAAATTAGTAGGACAAAACGGCGCTCGCCAAATACTCGAATCAGTGAAGCATGTTTAATATAAACAGTGTGCTTTGTAACTATTAGGGAGGCTTGTGTCATATTTGTCCTCCTACATAAACCATATTAAAACAAAAAATAAATGTTTTTCCCCTCCTCTTTTTCCATTGTTCATACATTTTTTTAAAAGCTCCAGAGAGCCACGAGGGTGGCGCTAAAGAGCCGCGGGTTGCTGACCCCTGGTATAGTTGAAGACTTACGGTCATTGGAAAACATCACTGCACATCATAATGGCAACTACAGTTTCCATCTTAAAGATCTAAAAAAAATATTTGGGAATGTTCGGCGGGCCAGATTGAAAAACTCAACGGGCCGCTTGTGGCCCCCGGGCCTTAATTTGCCCAGGTCTGATCTGCAGTGACAGGAAGAGGGGGGGTTAGTCGTTTTGCAATGCAGTCGGCTGTACATGATGGAAAGTGGCACTTTTTTATAGCAACTGGTCAAAGTTGGAAATTCCACAAACCACATTTTAAGTTATTCCACACTCTACTGCCATCTGGCGGCTACAGTGGGTAGTGCAACCTGCCAATGCATCACGTTTCATGTGTCAGGTAAACCGAGACGAATGGGACCATATGAATTCCCGTCCTACTCTAGACATTCCTCTAGAGCAGTGTTATTCAACCTTTTTTGAGGCAAGGCACATTTTTTTTATTTAAAAATCCGAAGGCACACCACCAGCAGTAAACGTTAAAAAATGAAACTCCACCAGGTCCTCCTCGTGCCTTATTTTGAGTTTGTTGGTGTTTTCTTGTGTGTAGTGCTTTAGTTCTTGTCTTGTGCTGTTATTTTGGTGTTTTCTTGTAGCAGTTTCATGTCTTCCTTTGAGCGCTATTCCCCGCACCTGCTTTATGTTAGCAAGCCAGGCTATTGAAGTTGTTGCTATTCTTCATTGTGGGGACATTGTTGATTGTCATGTCATGTACGGATGTACTTTGTGTACGCCGTCTCTGCTCCACACGCTGCAAGTTTTTGCTGTCGTCCAGCATTCTGTTTCTGTTTACTTTGTAGCCAGTTCAGTGTTACTGTCGTTTTACATAGCCATCCCTATGCTTCATTGCCTTTTCCTTTCCCTTTTGTTCATTTTTGGCTGAAGCGTTACATACCTTTTTACCTGCAACCAAACGTAACCCCACCCCCTCCATATCCCACACCCCGGATTGTAAATAATGTAAATAATTCAATTTATATACTGTGATGATTATCTTGTGTGATGACTATATTATGAAAATAGTATATATCTGTATCATGAATCAATTTAAGTGGACCCCGACTTAAACAAGTTGAAAAACGTATTCGGGTGTTACCATTTAGTGGTCAATTGTACGGAATTTGTACTTCACTGTGCAACGTACTAATAAAAGTTTCAAACAATCAATCAATCAATCCACGCTGTGGTCTGCATATTGGGATCACAGTTCTACAGCCGAGTTCTACACAGCACCGACACTAAGGAACGGCACAGTATTTGCAGATTATAATTATTGATTTGCAAAAAAATATTTTTTGGACCAATTAGGTGAAGTTGCGTAATTTCCCACGACACACCAGACAATATCTGGTGTCCCGTGGTTGAAAATCACTGCTCTAGAGAAGTATCAAAATGACAGAGACATCTTCGTTCCTGATCAACTTAAAAAGTGATTGATGGGCATCCTATGTACCTTTGTGCTTTGGACATTGGCAGTGTAGTGGTTCACATAGCTGTGTTTAGGGCTATGTCTAAACCACAGGTGACAGACTCTCGACCCGCACACTAGCCAGCCCAGGTAGGATCCAACCTAGAGAAGTGTGTCTTCCAAGGTGCAAAAACGCATTATTTCTTGGCATTACTACCCTTTTTGTCTCCCGAGGAGGCCACAGTGGTATCTATAGGATGCATTGGGCTAACCATGTTTTACTAAGAGTGTCAAGACTTGGACTATGGCGTGGTTTGTTCTCCAGTGGTGCAAATGAACATTTGGACCAGGCATGGCGTGAAGGTGAAGACATATTTAATTTTACTATGACAAAAAGAACAAACTAAAGGTGCGCACAAGGCGGAAGTACAAACTTGACAAATGAAACCAATACTTGCACGTGGGCAAAAAACTAAGGACATGAACAAAAGTCGCTAACTGTGACATGAATCAAAAAAACTTACTTGGACAGGGCATGAAGTACGCAGAGGTAAACAGAGTGTGACAGGGGTATGATTTCGCCAGACAGACAGCCTGGCAACTGGAAGCTTAAATAATAGTGACATGATTAAAGACAGGTGCGTGAGTCGTGAGGGCAGGTGAAAACTAATGGGTTGCTATGGTGACAAACAAGAGTGCACAATGAGTCCAAACGTGGAACAGGTGAAACTAATGGGTAACTATGTAAACAAGACAAGGGAGTGAAAAGCCAGAAACTAAAGAGTCCAATAACTAAACAAAACAAAACATGACATGACTAAAACAAAACATGATTACAAAGACATGACAAAGAGTGCCAGAATACCACCAAAAGTAGCAATAATTTAACTGTACACAACTGAAAAATTACACTTTTTTAAATATTAAACCATGTCAGTACCAAATAACACATTAAAGATACATGATAACACAGTCCGACTCCGAACTGACAATTGTTAGAAAAACAAGGCATGCTCCTCAGTGGCATTTCTCAGACTTACGAACTCTCTCGGAGTCTGTGGAAGACTCCCCACAAATTGTCCTTGTCTACCGGCATCCCGACTGAGGTTACAAAATAATATAAAATACTGTAGCTTTCTCACAAGGTGTTAAAAAGATGACGAGGAGATGATTGATCAACAATCGCAACAACCATCTCAGCGTGCGCATAAAGTGGCTCTTTCCCATAGCATCTCCCCTTAGTTTCTCTACTCTCATTTAGGGACTCTCAGGCTGTCGAAAAATAGAACTCTTCAAGCAGGAAACGAACAAAAACAAAACCAGATGTTTTCAAAAATGCTCTTTTCCTCCACACCAGTGGGTTTTTTGTTTGTTTGTTTGTTTTTAAAGTAAATCAACACACTTGGATATGAAAAAAATATCACACATTCACTTTCTGCAACCCACATTTTGTCCATGCAAGAAAAAACTATTGCATGATGACTGGCACATAACACATGGGTAGCTTTCAAATCTGCCCACCGAGGAAACAACATGAATGTTTTTTGCAACTGAAACTCGCGGTCTAAACTGTCCCCAAAAATCACCTGTTTAGTTGATTAATATTATTTACGAACACCTAAGGTGTGCAGCCCAACCCCTGACTAATGCATTTGGAGTATAGGGATTTAGGCTACTCTTGTCATTATATTGTAGTGGTTTATCCTTTTTACCTCTTTCAATGGTTTAACATTGTTTTCGCTTGCAGTTTTTAGACTCCTTATGTAATTCCCCCTTTAGTTTCTATTTTCTATTCCTAAAGTATGAAAAGTCTCACAGTTTTAAGTAATATTTAATAATTTAGGGGTGAAGTGAGGTCAACATCAGCATTTTACCCACTCTGACGTTGATGATTTATCGCTCTAAAACAGTGTTCTTCCATCCTGCAGGGCTAGATGCACATCCGGAGCTGTGGTTTCTTTGTCCTGTTCAGGTAGGTTCTATTTATAGAGAAGCAATCGCTGGAGCTTGTGGTGTTTACGGCTTTTTTGCAAGATTGACTAGATAACGTGTAGTTGTGCGACCGGTTTGACGCAGACAAGCCCGCACATGCTGTTGGCTGCGAAGCCGTAAGCATACACAGGAAAAAGAAACATGTTAATGGATTAAAATAAACCAGGTAAACTTGCTCTGCTTTGTCGGATTGAACAATTAACAATGAGGCGTAATTTGGTTGGGTCTTCATAATGAACATTGCTTTGAGCCAGCTAAAAAAATAGCATTTATTCTAGAATATATATATATAATGCAACGCAAAGCTTGTTTATTGACCTAAAACACAAAGAAGACTGGGCAAAATTGAGAAGCAGGCGATGAAAGCTCATTATTTCTAAAAAATTATTTATTTATGTTTTGCTTAAAGGGGAACATTATCACAATTTCAGAATTGTTAAAACCATTAAAAATCAGTTTCCAGTGGCTTATTATATTTTTCGAAGTTTTTTTCAAAATTTTACCCATCACGCAATATCCCTAAAAAAAGCTTCAAAGTGCCTGATTTTAACCACCCGTCCATTTTCCTGTGACGTCACATAGTGAAGCCAACACAAACAAACATGGCGGAAAGAACAGCAAGCTATAGCGACATTAGCTCGGATTCAGACTCGGATTTCAGCGGCTTAAGCGATTCAACAGATTACGAATGTATTGAAACGGATGGTTGTAGTGTGGAGGCAGGTAGCGAAAACGAAATTGAAGAAGAAACTGAAGCTATTGAGGCATAGCGGTTTGAACCGTATGCAAGCGAAACCGACGAAAACGACACGACAGCCAGCGACACGGGAGAAAGCGAGGACGAATTCGGCGATCGCCTTCTAACCAACGATTGGTATGTGTTTGTTTGGCATTAAAGGAAACTAGCAACTATGAACTAGGTTTACAGCATATGAAATACATTTGGCAACACCATGCTCTTTGAGAGTGCAGACAGCCCAATTTTCATCAATTAATATATTCTGTAGACATACCCTCATGTCAGCAGGCCAGGGAAGCTAGGTTCGATATTCTTCTCTTGATAATCTTCGGGACGGTGTGAGCCAAGACATCCAGGGGGTTTAGCTCGCTCGTCTGCGGGAACAAACTGCCGCCATTGCTTGCCGTGCTACCGAGGACCTTTGTCCCTGAATTGCTCACACACTCCGGCAGATTCAATGGGGGTCTGGCGGAAGATTTCTTTGACTTTATCGTTGGAAATGCATCTGCTTTGAGTGTCGCAGGATATCCACACATTCTTGCCATCTCTGTCGTAGCATAGCTTTCGTCGGTAAAGTGTGCGGAACAAACGTCCAATTTCTTGCCACTTTCGCATCTTTGGGCCACTGGTGCAACTTGAATCCGTCCCTGTTCGTGTTGTTACACCCTTCGACAACACACCGACGAAAGTGAGAAAATGGCGGATTGCTTCCCGATGTGATGTCACGTTGTGACGTCATCGCTCCAAGAGCGAATAATAGAAATGCGTTTAATTCGCCAAAATTCACCCATTTAGAGTTCGGAAATCGGTTAAAAAAATATATGGTCTTTTTTCTGCAACATCAAGGTATATATTGACGCTTACATAGGTCTGGTGATAATGTTCCCCTTTAAATGATGATTTGGAATACATGAGGAGGTGGAAAGAAAAATGTAGCTCGTTTTGAACACATGATCAAGCATTGTGTTTTGTACAACTGGGATAGGTACTGATTGGGGTACTTTTATAAGTGCCGACCAAAGTCTGTCAATCCTACCGGGTATTGATTCACGTACAATCAAATGGTGCCCTATTCCGATACCTTTGTTGCATGTGACCTCACATCCGGTTGCAGATTCAGCACCGACTTAAGCCCTTGGCCAGGAAACAAGCACTCAGAGAAGACTCAGTCAGTACGTGTCCATGCACTAATTTAGTCTGATTTCCCAAACAGTTCGGCTCTAAATAAGCCTCCTACAGCCCATGGAAACACCTTAATCCGATTGTATTTAGTTTTTGAAAAGTCAGACAAACACACCTGGATTATACGATTGGAAACCAGATCTCGAGAGGGGGTGTGTGCGGCCGGAGAGAACCCTTCGTGTCGCGCATGCGCCAGTTTCAACACGCAGGATACGATCCGGAAGCAAATACCATTCAATAGAAATGTAGCAACAGTTGTAATGAGGCGGATACTTTTTATTTGCTTCTCAAATTAAAAGAACAGAACATTTTGAAGTGCATTGATGGAAGGAAAAACAAACAGATTTATTTAAGAAGGTAGCTAAGGAAATGTAAAATAATTAATTTAATTCAGACTTCCGAACAAAATACGAATGAGATGAAAGACAATGAAGCAGGTATATCAAAGGCGAATAGTAAAGTGTACGCAAACCTCTTCACGCTGCATTTGTGCACTCCAAACTGATTAGCAATAGCTCTGTATTCCACACAACTGGCAAGATAGTTCAGAACCTTGCAAACTTCATCTGGAACAGTTTCAGTCGGAGCACGAACAGTCTTTTCCTTCGGATTTAAAAACTCCTTCCATCAATCGGCAGAGCCTTATGAATGAATTTCGAGACACTCAAAATTTTTGGTTTCATGATTCTTCATCCGAAAATTCCTTCGAAAAAACTCTTCTGTCGGTCCATCTCTGCTTTGAAACTGCATCTACCCCGATACATTCTTGGTAGTAGTGTCATCTTCGTAGCGCAATCCAAGATCATTTTTTGATGCTGTCTGCTATTCAACATCAGCATAGTCATTAGAGACGTAATATTTGTCATCTGTGCCAATATTACAGAGGATTACTTAAAACAAGTTGTAAGGATTCGCAGATGCCTAGTATGATGTCATAGGTCAACCAGAAAAGGAATTAATTTAACTGCGCTAAAATGAAATAAGCGGCCTCCAGTGTACGGGAGGCACCTGATATATGACTAATAATTGCATTAGAGAAAGTGCATGGACACTTGGACGTCAAACGCAGGAGTGAAAATACAAAAAAAAACGAACTATTTGAGAAATCAGACTAATTTAGTGCATGGAAACGTAGTGAGTCAGACTGCCTCTATGTAATGTCGCAATTTCCATGCAAACGTTGCAAGAAAAAGGTCTTCAAAAATGCAGTAAGGCTCCGCTTTTCAAAATGCGCCAGCTCGATGCTAATTTCCATTGAATTTGCCATATACATGCTACATTGATTAGCATGATCAATTTTACATGTGGATTTCAACACCTTCAAATTTGGTCATCGAAACTACAACTAAGGTGCTTGTTACAATCAAACATCTGGTGTGTAATAAGTACAATACTTACAGTTTAAACACTTTGTAGTGATCAATGAAAAGACTGGCACATTCAACTTAATGACAAAGACTACTTACTGGCTAAGGTAACACACCAATGTCTATACACTACTGCCCTCTAAGGTCTTGGAATTGCAACTGCATGCAAAGGCTACTTTTTAATACTTGCAAAAGAGACTTAACAAGATATAACCACTGGACAGCTTAGCACAGTGCTAAATATTTAACTTTGAAAAACTAGTTTTTTTTAAACAATTAACATTTAGTAACACACTTGAACACATTCAAATGTACCAAAAATCCGTAGTGTTTAGTACCAGTATTGCTGGGAATTTGTTCTGTCTTGATTCAAATGTGAAAATTACCCATCCCTAAGGACAACACGGCAGCAAAGCAACCAATATTGTAATAGTAGTAAGGAACAAACTGCCCAGTCAGCATTAATACAGCTGTTGAATGTGTTGTAAACAACAGTACAGCAAGTGTAACACGCATGAGTTTTGCGCAACAACTGAGCTAGTCGGACAACTTCGAGAAAATCTGAGCAGTCCAGTCGCGATCGACTCAATGCCATGAGAATTCAGCTAAAGTGGTACTCAGTTTACGTTTGCCCCTGTTTTTCATAGGATTCAGGTGTTGTGGAGGTACATTTCCATCATACATTTCCCCACGTTTTCGTATACCTTGGTTATCCTATGGGCAAATATTGCAGTTAACAAACTACAAACCCCGTTTCCATATGAGTTGGGAAATTGTGTTAGATGTAAATATAAACGGAATACAATGATTTGCAAATCCTTGCATGCAATTGAGTGCCCAAACTAAGAATCCCACGCATTGGTAAGTTAAGTACTGACTTGAAACTTCAAAATAAGAAACCATGAGGCCAAAGAAAGCTGTGTTTCAGCGCTTTGAGAAAGAACGGGAGACAAACTATTGAATTAAAAAAAGAACTTGGAGCAAAGTACGGAGGTGGCTGCCACGTGGTTCAACTCAATCCTTACCAACAAGAGTCTACGGTAAAGATAAAAGTAATGTTAATGTAATCCATTCTCATTCACTTGTATTTCATTGTTTTCTGCATGTAAAATTATAATTATCTATATGAAATGTATTTTCTGTTATTATTTGTGGGTCTCTGGAACATATTTATTGGATTTACATGATTTCCAAAGAGAAAAATGGCTCATCATTTGATTTGATTATTGTCTGAGTTTTTGGCAGAGATTAGTGAAAACCGAGGAACCACTGTAATGTCATTTTAAGGAAATAATTAAACTTACACCAGGAAGTTGTCTACAACCACAGCTGTTAATGACATTGTTTTTTTTTACCTTTAATAAGACTTAGTTATTTGCTTTTATATCATAGGATAATAATACGTATAATTCTTATCATTATTGATTTCATTATTTTATTTTATTATTATCATGCTATATACAAAATAAAATAAATAATTGCTATGGGGGGATAATTATTATTATTTTTATTATTATTATTAGTAGTAGTAGTAGTAGTAGTAGTATTAATACTGATTAATTAAAGTATATATATTTATTATACAGGTTTGGGGAGTATGTCCTCATGTTTTACAAAATGTACTATA